>NC_092116.1:21709542-21714542 GCF_045679555.1 Salvelinus alpinus
TGTGGGTGAAGGGGGAGATAGAGGTGGAGAGTGTGTGTGGGTGAAGGGGGGAGATAGAGGAGGAGAGTGTGTGTGTGGGTGAAGGGGGAGATAGAGGAGGAGTGCGTGTGTGTGGGTGAGGGGGAGATAGAGGAGGAGAGTGTGTGTGTGGGTGAGGGGGAGATAGAGGAGGAGTGCGTGTGTGTGGGTGAGGGGGAGATAGAGGAGGAGTGCGTGTGTGTTGGTGAAGGGGAGAGATAGAGGAGGAGAGTGTGTGTGTTGGTGAAGGGGAGAGATAGAGGTGGAGAGTGAGTATGTGGGTGAAGGGGGAGATAGAGGAGGAGAGTGTGTGTGTGGGTGAGGGGGAGATAGAGGAGGAGTGCGTGTGTGTGGGTGAAGGGGGAGATAGAGGTGGAGAGTGTGTGTGTGGGTGAAGGGGAGAGATAGAGGAGGAGAGTGAGTGTGTGGGTGAGGGGGGAGATAGAGGAGGAGAGTGTGTGTGTGGGTGAAAGGGAGAGATAGAGGAGGAGTGCGTGTGTGTGGGTGAGGGGGAGATAGAGGTGGAGAGTGAGTATGTGGGTGAAGGGGGAGATAGAGGTGGAGAGTGAGTATGTGGGTGAAGGGGGAGATAGAGGAGGAGAGTGTGTGTGTGGGTGAAGGGGGGAGATAGAGGAGGAGAGTGTGTGTGTTGGTGAAGGGGGAGATAGAGGAGGAGAGTGTGTGTGTGGGTGAAGGGGGAGATAGAGGTGGAGAGTGTGTGTGTGGGTGAAGGGGAGAGATAGAGGAGGAGAGTGAGTGTGTGGGTGAGGGGGAGATAGAGGAGGAGAGTGTGTGTGTGGGTGAAGGGGGAGATAGAGGAGGAGAGTGTGTGTGTGGGTGAAGGGGAGAGATAGAGGAGGAGTGCGTGTGTGTGGGTGAGGGGGAGATAGAGGTGGAGAGTGAGTATGTGGGTGAAGGGGGAGATAGAGGAGGAGTGCGTGTGTGTGGGTGAGGGGGAGATAGAGGTGGAGAGTGAGTATGTGGGTGAAGGGGGAGATAGAGGAGGAGAGTGTGTGTGTGGGTGAGGGGGAGATAGAGGAGGAGTGCGTGTGTGTGGGTGAGGGGGAGATAGAGGTGGAGAGTGAGTATGTGGGTGAAGGGGGAGATAGAGGAGGAGAGTGTGTGTGTGGGTGAAGGGGGGAGATAGAGGAGGAGAGTGTGTGTGTGTGGGTGAAGGGGGGAGATAGAGGAGGAGAGTGTGTGTGTGGGTGAAGGGGGAAGATAGAGGAGGAGAGTGAGTGTGTGGGTGAAGGGGGAGATAGAGGAGGAGAGTGTGTGTGTGGGTGAGGTGGAGATAGAGGAGGAGAGTGTGTGTGTGGGTGAAGGGGGAGATAGAGGTGGAGAGTGTGTGTGTGGGTGAAGGGGGGAGATAGAGGAGGAGAGTGAGTGTGTGGGTGAAGGGGGAGATAGAGGTGGAGAGTGTGTGTGTGGGTGAAGGGGGAGATAGATTATGAGAGGTTCCAAAACACCTCAGCGTGGTCCTGTTTCCCCGCCCCTCCCCCACAGTCAACGTGCTAATCTCTACAGGCAACCAATCTGAGCCAGCACAGCAGCCTGAGAGACCAGATAAAGAGGTCACATCAGCCAATGACAGACAAGAAAAAGCTGAGCCTGGGAAAAGCAATATACGTTCGCTTTTAGCTTCTTTTTGAGGAATTTCTATGTCAAGGGCATTGAAAGTACACTACCGGTCAAAAGTTTTAGAACACCAACTCATTCAAGGGTTTTTCTTCATTTTTACTATTTTCTACATTGTAGAATAATAGTGAAGACATCAAAACTATGTAATAACACATATGGAATCATGTAGTAACCAAATATTTTATATTTGAGATTCTTCAAATAGCCACCCTTTGCCTTGATGACAGCTTTGTACACTCTTGGCATTCTCTCAACCAGCTTCATGAGGTAGACACCTGGAATGCATGTCAATTAACAGGTGTGCCTTCTTAAAAGTTAATTTGTGGAATTTCTTTCCTTCTTAATGCGTTTGAGCCAATCAGTTGTGTTGTGACAAGGTATGGGGGTACAGAAGATAGCCCTATTTGGTAAAAGTCCATATTATGTCAAGAACAACTCAAATAAGCAAAGAGAAACGACAGTACATCATTACTTTGAGACATAAAGGTCAGTCAATCCGGAAAATTTCGAGAACTTTGAAAGTTTCTTCAAGTACAGATGCAAAAACCATCAAGCTCTATGATGAAACTGGCTCTCATGAGGACCGCCACAGGAAAGGAAGACCCAGAGTTACCTCTGCTGCAGAGGATAAGTTCATTAGAGTTACAAGCCTCTAGAAGAAATTGAAATTGCAGCCCAAATAAATGCTTCACCTGAGTTCAAGTAAGAGACACATCTCAACATCAACTGTTCACAGGAGACTGCGTGCATCAGGCCTTCATGATCGAATTGCTGCAAAGAAACCACTACTAAAGGACACCAATAATAAGAAGAGACTTGCTTGGGCCAAGAAACACGAGGAATGGACAGACCGGTGGAAATCTGTCTTTTGGTCTGATGAGTCCAAATTGGAGATTTTTGGATCCAACCGCCGTGTCTTTGTGAGACGCAGTGTGGGTGAATAGATGATCTCTGCATGTGTATTTCCCACTTTTAGGTTTCGTTCCTTTCGTCCTTGTCAATCATTGGCTCATTGGTGAAATTAGTATTATGACAATATCTTTAATTAAATCATTCAAAACCTTTATTAATGCAATTGCAGACAGAAGTTGACATTCAGGAACATAGCACGCATGTTTCCGAGTAAGTTCTGCCCTATAGGAAAAGTCCACGTTGCTATTATCATGCTTGTAGTCAACCCCCTGTGATGTCACTGCATACGTCATTACCTGCTACTCCTCATAACAAGCCCATGCATACACAGCTATACTAGCTTGCAAGAGAGATACAATAGTTCCAGTGTTTTCTAAGGCCTCAGCAGTAAATGTCCACTCCCCCAAGTTGATTTATTATGGAATGTCTGACTAGTCTCGTATCTCCTACACTCCCCTGCAGAGCTCCTTCTTCACAGTCACACATTTCTCAGAGGAGTCTCTTTATAATGAAGCAGAGAGAGAGAATTAGAAAACAACTGTGGAAAAATATTAAAACCTCATAATGTATATATATTGTTAATCTGTAGTCTATGACCCTATAAATGTAAGGAGGGAGGTCTTATAACCCCTCCCCTTCTATTAATATAACATAAGCATGATCAATTATTCTAATACATCAAACATTTGTACAGTCCTTATCATGACCCCTAGGTGAGCCCGACACCACCGTACAGCATAGAGGAGGAGGTGTGATGGTGTGGGGTGCTTTGCTGGTGACACTGTCTGTGATTTATTTAAAATTCAAGGCACTCTTAACCAGCATGGCTACCACAGCATTCTGCAGCGAAACACCATTCCATCTGGTTTGGGCTTAGTGGGACTATCATTTGTCTTTCAACAGGACAATGACCCAACACACCTCCAGGCTGTGTAAGGGCTATTTTACCAAGAAGGAGAGTGATGGAGTGCTGCATCAGATGACCTGGCCTCCACAATCCCCTGACCTCAACCAAATTGAGATGGTTTGGGATGAGTCGGTCTGCAGAGTGAAGGAAAAGCAGCCAACAAGTGCTCAGCATATGTGGGAACTTCTTCAAGACTGTTGGAAAAATTCCAGGTGAAGCTGGTTGAGAGATTGCCAAGAGTGTGCAAAGATGTCATCAAGGCAAAGGGTTTAACACTTTTTTGGTTACCACATGAATCCATATGTGTTTTCCATAGTTTTGATGTCTTCACTGTTATTCTACAATTTAGAAAATAGTAAAAATAAAGAAAAACACTTCAATGAGTAGATGTTCTAAAACTTTTGACTGGTAGTGTAGATGGGTGGAGAATGTATTATTCTCAACTCCTCCTTTTACCAACAAACAGAAAACCAGGTTGTCCAATCAGAAGTCTCACCTGACACAACTAGCCAATCAGGCACATCCTCATCTAGCCACTCCACAGAGGAGGCGGAGCCAGAGACATCTCCTGCCTTATCGAATGGCCTATCACCTAAAGCCCCTCCTCTCCTAAGGGAATTGGACAAAGAGCTTCTCCGATCAGGAAAGCTGATGTTGTCAGGTGACTTGTCTTTTATATCCATCTCGTTTACTTCTATCATTCCATCAGTTTATCCCTTTACTGGTACTTTCCTTTCATCCATACTTCTCCCTTAACCACTCATGCCATTACCCTCCACCTCTCTTGTTTCTCTCTCTCTCTTTTCCCCCACCCTCTCTCTCCCTCTCTGTCCGTAGGTACGGTGGACAGGCTGGGACGAGCTGTTGTCGTCACTGAAACGCACCTCCCTGAGGACGGTTGCCGTGAGGATGAGATGGGCCGTGTCTTAGCCTGATATCACAGGGTAACCCTGTAATCACCTGTCACTATGTCAAACTCTCTCAGTACAATATTACAGTCTAGTCTGGGGGGACCTTTTATAGCGTAACACTCACAACACTACTGGCAGTGTAAAAAACTCTGTGATACTTTATTCTGTTTAGCTAACATTCCACTCCTTGTACTCCTAGATAAAAGAGAATGACATGTAGTGTGTGTCATGTGCCAAAGATTTAGCCCCATAAACTGCACCACAGCAGATGTAACCTATCCGGAATCTACCTTCTTTATCCCATGTTATGAAAAAAGCCCTTCCTTGCTTTCCTCCTGTGTGTAGTGCTGTGAGGACTAAACTCTGTCAGAATCCCCTGGCTGTTCTCATCCCCCAGTTAGCCATGACAAGGAGTGGAATGATAGCTAAACAGGCTGGTACCCAGAACAGTTTTGACA
Source organism: Salvelinus alpinus (assembly GCF_045679555.1). NCBI lineage: Eukaryota > Metazoa > Chordata > Actinopteri > Salmoniformes > Salmonidae > Salvelinus > Salvelinus alpinus. The sequence goes on from NC_092116.1 coordinate 21,714,390, forward strand.
GAAACTGAAAGTTAAAGTTAGATGTTTCACTTTATCCACTCATCCTCTCTCTTCCTCTCTCTCTTTCTCCCTCTCTCTCTCTTCCTCTCTCTCTTTCTCCCTCTCTCTCTTCCTCTCTCATCTCTCTTCCTCTCTCTCTCTCTCTTCCTCTCT
>NC_092116.1:21717042-21727042 GCF_045679555.1 Salvelinus alpinus
GCATGTTTCTAGCACTCAGAATGTCAAGTTTAGCTCTTTGAATGCTAAGACTTACAGTCATAAAGCCTATTCTTTCTCAAATCAATTCAGATTCCATATGCAGCTCAATCAATACGCCATTATTGGCATTTGGAATATGAGAGTCCGAGAGACCGAGACAGACAGGAATGTTTTGTTTTTTCACACTTATCTCAAATTGATTTACAGTCACACACGCACACAGCACAGCGTACACACACACACTCAACATTGTATGTTACTCGAGTCATGTGACTTGAATGAGAAAGACAGCCTGAAATCGCAAAGAACATCATTTCCTTAGACATGAAATCAGCCGTATCAATGGACCCGTTTTCACCATCAAGCCATTTTATGTCATGTGAAGTATGAATTATTATAGGTTGTGTCCCTGGTCAAAAGTAGTGCTCTGGTCAATAACAGTTCACTATAGGGAATAGGGTGCCATTTGAACTCCTGACTAACTGTACTAAGTTACTCCAGTCCTGTTTTTGCTTTTAGAGTGTTGAGTCTGACTGAGTGTTGTGAGAGCGCCCTCTCTCTGTTGGAGGGTGCACTGCAGTCTATGGACACAGCACCACTACCAGACTGTATGCTATGTGTCTTACTATATCACTGCTTCTGTCTGGTTTAACATGGTAACACACAAGTCAATGAGGTGTTATGGGGTGAAATAACAACAATTATCGTCAAATGGATTTTAGAAGAAAAAACAACAACTTTTCAGTGAACTTATGAAAAAAAGTTGAATAAATTTTGTGTAAATGTGACATACTTTCTGAGCGTGAACCATCTTGCTTAACAACACAATGTTTACCAGATTCTTTTTTTGGTCTCTTTTCCAGACTGTTCCCCTGAATGTGGATAAAGAGAGCAGAGAGCTGATGACGAGCGTCCAGGTCGACCAACGGCTGACTGAGCTGCAGCTGAAGGGCGGGGCCTGGCTGGCAGGGCTGACCACATTAGGACTGGCACAGAGATCCCCGGACTGCAGGAACCACCAGCTACCCTGTCCATAGAGTTGGATAGAAGGCACACTTTCCCTCAATGGCGCTTCCCATGCTGTCACAGAAGTGGTCATTGCAAAGATTGATGAGCTCTCTAGTACATATCTATGACCCTGTCCCATCAGTGTGTCCAAATGAAAATGTAATTAAAATAGATGATCCTATCATGGATATAACGTATGAGAAATGTATTTGAAAACGGTTCCTATTATAACACATCAATCTTCTATCTCTTTCATTAAATCAATTAATCCTAACTTACACTAAGTAAAATATTAACTTAGTCATGTGATGTCAATGGGAGACTCAGTGAAAATTCGACTTAAGTGGAAGTTAGGATTCGCTCCTATATAATCATATAATTTATGACCTTTGAACCCTGTGCCCCTCAGGGCTGCCTTGGCTGCGACCTCTAACCTCTATGATAGTGTGGACAACGCCCTCCACCGCCTCGTACATGTGTCCAATCACAGAGGCAGCGACCTGGAAGCCCTCGGCCGATTGGCTGCCATGGTGGACAAACTGGAAAAAGTAGGAGAGAGGGAGGGAAGATCAGGATGAAATGGACCATTAGTATAGTAGTACTGTGTTGTGTTGTATCACAGAGACTGGAGAGAGAGGGAGGAGGTGGAGGGATGAAATGGACCACTAGTATAGTAGTACTGTGTTGTGTTGTATCACAGAGACTGGAGAGAGAGGGAGGAGGTGGAGGGATGAAATGGACCACTAGTATAGTAGTACTGTGTTGTGTTGTATCTCAGAGACTGGAGAGAGAGGGAGGAGGTGGAGGGATGAAATGGACCACTAGTATAGTAGTACTGTGTTGTGTTGTATCACAGAGACTGGAGAGAGAGGGAGGAGGTGGAGGGATGAAATGGACCACTAGTATAGTAGTACTGTGTTGTGTTGTATCACAGAGACTGGGGAGAGAGGGAGGAGGTGGAGGGATGAAATGGACCACTAGTATAGTAGTACTGTGTTGTGTTGTATCTCAGAGACTGGAGAGAGAGGGAGGAGGTGGAGGGATGAAATGGACCACTAGTATAGTAGTACTGTGTTGTGTTGTATCTCAGAGACTGGAGAGAGAGGGAGGAGGTGGAGGGATGAAATGGACCACTAGTATAGTAGTACTGTGTTGTGTTGTATCTCAGAGACTGGAGAGAGAGGGAGGAGGTGGAGGGATGAAATGGACCACTAGTATAGTAGTACTGTGTTGTGTTGTATCACAGAGACTGGAGAGAGAGGGAGGAGGTGGAGGGGTGAAATGGACCACTAGTATAGTAGTACTGTGTTGTGTTGTATCACAGAGACTGGAGAGAGAGGGAGGAGGTGGAGGGATGAAATGGACCACTAGTATAGTAGTACTGTGTTGTGTTGTATCACAGAGACTGTGGAGAGAGGGAGGAGGTGGAGGGATGAAATGGACCACTAGTATAGTAGTACTGTGTTGTGTTGTATCACAGAGACTGGAGAGAGAGGGAGGAGGTGGAGGGATGAAATGGACCACTAGTATAGTAGTACTGTGTTGTGTTGTATCACAGAGACTGGAGAGAGAGGGAGGAGGTGGAGGGATGAAATGGACCACTAGTATAGTAGTACTGTGTTGTGTTGTATCACAGAGACTGGAGAAAGAGGGAGGAGGTGGAGGGATGAAATGGACCACTAGTATAGTAGTACTGTGTTGTGTTGTATCTCAGAGACTGGAGAGAGAGGGAGGAGGTGGAGGGATGAAATGGACCACTAGTATAGTAGTACTGTGTTGTGTTGTATCACAGAGGGAAGACTGGAGAGAGAGGGAGGAGGTGGAGGGATGAAATGGACCACTAGTATAGTAGTACTGTGTTGTGTTGTATCACAGAGACTGGAGAGAGAGGGAGGAGGTGGAGGGATGAAATGGACCACTAGTATAGTAGTACTGTGTTGTGTTGTATCACAGAGGCTGGAGAGAGAGGGAGGAGGTGGAGGGATGAAATGGACCACTAGTATAGTAGTACGGTGTTGTGTTGTATCACAGAGGGAAGACTGGAGAGAGAGGGAGGAGGTGGAGGGATGAAATGGACCACTAGTATAGTAGTACTGTGTTGTGTTGTATCACAGAGGGAAGACTGGAGAGAGAAGGAGGAGGTGGAGGGATGAAATGGACCACTAGTATAGTAGTACTGTGTTGTGTTGTATCACAGAGACTGGAGAGAGAGGGAGGAGGTGGAGGGATGAAATGGACCAGTAGTATAGTAGTACTGTGTTGTGTTGTATCACAGAGACTGGAGAGAGAGGGAGGAGGTGGAGTAATGGAGGAGGAGGAGTGCAGGGGGATCCCTCTCTTTACTCCTTCCCCCCGCTTTCTCTCTTTCCCCAATCTCTGTCCTCCCTTCCTCTATCTCCATCCATCTATTTCTCTATTCCTCTTCCCCCTTCCCTCCCTAACTGTCTTCCCACTTCCTCTCTCTTTCTGATTCCCCCCATTTTCCTTTCTCCCTCCCCAACCCCTCCTCATCCGCTCACTTCATCCTCTACCCCCCCCCCCCCCCCCCCCCTCTCCCTATAGCAAGCTCTATCTATTATGGTGTAGGATGCTGAGTTCAGGGAAGCAGTACGTGGCCGTGTTAACAGGTGTGGAGGAGACCTACCTGCTCCTCTTGGAGGGTCCAGACACCCCGTCCTCCCTCCGGGGGGAAGCAGACCTCCTTTTCCACAACTTGGCCAGCTTCAGCGCCTTCCACTCGCAGTACCTCCTCCCAGCCATGGAGGGAGCTCTACTGCAGAGTCTGCTGAAACAGGACCTCTTCAGTAAACATGTGAGTGGGTCACATAGAGTTGGATAGAGGGCTGTTTTAGCATGGGCAGCGCCATAGAGAAGTAGAAGAAGAAGAAATGGACTACTTTATTCTAACTCCCCCTCTTTCTCTCTGGCTCTCGCTCACTCTTTATCCCTCATACAAAGAGTTTCTCCAGTACTCTCACTACATATAGTAAGGACCAAACCAAAAGTGGACTCCTTGTTAGTCACTTAGGCTGCAGACTTCTTCAAGGTAAGAAACAGTTGCATTCAAAAAACATTATTACAACATCAGTGGAGGCTGGTGAGGGGAGGAAAGCTCATAATAATGGCTGGTATTTTGAGCTGTTTCATATAGTAAAGGCAATTAACACTGCATTGTATACCCTAAAATAACTCATTAATGTTGGATTACACTAAAACCAATCACCAGACTTTCAATATATTACAATAACCCCAGTCTGATACATACATAGGGCAATGTCGGATCACAGCTTTAAACTGAGTAAACATGAAAAGGAGAACATCACACAGATGGTATTAGCAGAGATCTGAGGGTAGAATGTTCACTGTAGTTATCTAAAATGACCACAGGGTGACAGTAGAAGATGTTTAAAAGTACTGTATCATGAAAATGATGATGTGATAACAATGATAATGATGATGATGATGATGATTGGGTGGGAGGCTTGGCCAAATCTGTATGTTTAATAGGATTTTTCTTTTGTATTTGTAGTTTTTTTTTATGGACTGGAGTTGCAAGTATTGCACTGTGTTTGTTATGTCTGTTCTGTTTGTTGATCATTTTTTTTATGTTATGTGAAGAAAAAAACGAGATTGATGATAATGACCATAGTGTAGATGGCTTAAGTCCTCTCTTCTCTTTCCCCTCTCCTCCTCCTCGTCCCTCCCCAGCTCAGACTCCCTGCCACCCCTCCTCTCTCCCTCCTGTCCTTCCCCCATTGTCTTCAGGCCCCTACACAGACTGGAACAGTACTGTGATGTTCTGGAGGAGCTGGGAGGGCTAAACCACGCCTCTGAATCCTTCCTCTCCGTCCTCAGACACGCCCAGTGCCACGGTGAGGACCTCTGGGCCAGCGACCTCATCGTCGGGTGTCCGGTGAGAATGCCAGACTTCATTTGGAATAGATTAATCCCAACACTGGTATAACGCTCCCAGACTAGTGACAAGGTTTCAACCCTAAACTATGTGTGTCTCAAATGGCACCATATTCCCTATATAGTGCCCTTCTTTTGATCATAGGGCTCTGGTCAACAGTAGTGCTGTTGACCAGCACTACTAGCACTACTGTCACACACATACATACACACACGCACATGCATAAACATAGGAAGGCATGCTGACACACACTCACACATGAAGACATTGAGACACTCACACAGCTCTCTGAGAGGTAGCTAGCTAAAGAACTGAGTGGTGGAGGAGGTTTGACACACAGCTCTCTGAGAGGTAGCTAGCTAAAGAACTGAGTGGTGGAGGAGGTTTGACACAGCTCTCTGAGAGGTAGCTAGCTAAAGAACTGAGTGGTGGAGGAGGTTTGACACACAGCTCTCTGAGAGGTAGCTAGCTAAAGAACTGAGTGCTGGAAGAGGTTTGACACAGCTCTCTGAGAGGTAGCTAGCTAAAGAACTGAGTGGTGGAGTAGGTTTGGCACACAGCTCTCTGAGAGGTAGCTAGCTAAAGAACTGAGTGGTGGAGGAGGTTTGACACAGCTCTCTGAGAGGTAGCTAGCTAAAGAACTGAGTGGTGGAGTAGGTTTGGCACACAGCTCTCTGAAAGGTAGCTAGCTAAAGAACTGAGTGGTGGAGGAGGTTTGACACACCGCTCTCTGAGAGGTAGCTAGCTAAAGAACTGAGTGGTGGAGGAGGTTTGACACAGCTCTCTGAGAGGTAGCTAGCTAAAGAACTGAGTGGTGGAGGAGGTTTGACACACAGCTCATGTTACATGACCCTCACATCACTGGACTGGTCAATATACAACATGAAGCGGTTTGGGGGACGGTGAACTGTGTATGTCTGTGTGTGTAAGTGTGGTAAATTATAGGTCATGATCTGACAGTCAGTATGTTGTTGCAGTGTTTACATGACACGTGTGTGTGTGTGTGTGTGGGCGTTTCCTTACGTGCGTGTGCTTGCCTATGTGTGTGCGTCTGTTAGGTCCCGGTGGCGGAGCGTGGAGAGCTGGTGCGTCAGGTGTGTGGGGGGACCAGGAGGAAGAAGACCGGGGTGTGTTCCTCTATCAACCCCTCATCATCATGACCAAGCAGAAGAGCCTGGGACACACCACCTACAGCTTCAAACACAGCACCAAGGTAACAGACACCGACTCAGACATAGGAACGCTGTATGCAAACACACACACACATACATGCAGTACAGACACACGTACATATGCACACATTCACAATGAGATACATGCTCACACACACGTATGTCCTCAAATAAACAAGACACCTACAGAGAAATTACAGAGTAAATCCATAACTTCAAAACTGCAGTTATATGAGAAAAAGATGCATCCACTGTATGTACAAGTCTCTCTCTCTCTCTCTCTCTCTCTCTCTCTCTCTCTCTCTCTCTCTCTCTCTCTCTCTCTCTCTCTCTCTCTCTCTCTCTCTCTCTCTCTCTCTCTCTCTCTCTCTCTCTCTCTCTCTCTCTCTCTCTCTCTCTCTCTCTCTCTCTCTCTCTCTCTCTCTGTATCCTTATCCTTATCCGGGACTGCCTGACCCTGCAGTGTCAGAGTGGAGAGGAGAGGGCAGCCTGGACACACGATATCACTCAGCTCCTTTGGACCCACACCATACACAACACAGGTACGACCTCTAAACCCTGGCTTTACCCTCTCAGTCACACTGTTGTCATGACTGGTCTGCTCGTGTCAGGTTACCGTGGACCACAATCCTACAGAGAGATCTCTGACACTCACCAGAGGGAAAGAGATCGAGAGGTATTGATGTGGGGGTGTTTTATGACACCTCTCCTCATTGTAAATCTTAAGGCAGCAGACAAAATTCCTTTGTCCTCTCACTATGGAGAACCAGCCTCAGAACATTAACATGCAATAAATGGACTTTGGGACAATGGGTTTTGTCAGCCACAATGGTGTTAATGACGATAGATGGAATATGAAATTTTATGTTGTTTCGTTATATTATTAAAAGTTAAAGGACGACGTTATAACGAAAACATTGTAACTAAGAATGTTCCTAATATGTGCCTGATGTTTGCATATTGTACATTGTGTGGAAAATGTCCAGATCAAAGATTATGTTTTTGTAAAGATTAAATGTAAAGTTAGTTGTCTAAATTGGAACTGAGTAAAATCCAGACCTTGCCTCGTAACTTGGTACGCCCAGAGAATTGCCCTAAAGGCGGAAACGCCCATTTCTGACCCGAGGGTATAAAACGTGTGAGTTAAGAATTAACATATTAGACTAAGTGACCCTGAGCTGCAGCCAAGGTCTGAGTGGTCAGCAAACCCAAAACGCAACACAAGGTTGAGGAGGACAAAGGAACCTTTTTACAACCTATGCTACAGACAAGTAGCCGTACCTAACGCGGGTGAATGAAGCAGGGCCACCCGGTCACCACTCTCCAAGGAATCGTGTGTCTACACCGTTTTCCTTCCCACGCTGGAACCATCCCCACGGCTGATTAGCCGAAGACCCCTTTCAGAGCGAGGGCGAGGAAACACACCACTAAAAGAAAGGACACTGACATCGTGAGGAGAAACAGAGAGTTACACCCGGTAACCGAAGATGGCCCATCATCAGAGAAGTCGGAACCACGGTCCACGCAGAGACCCCCCCGTCAGAGACCTTCAACACGTAATTTCATCGTTATGTTCTGACCCATAAGAGCGGTAGTTTGGCGCAAGGTTATAGCTGACAAATGCACCCAATTGTGTTATTCTCTCGCGTACTCTATCTCTCTCTCTTTTGAAATCGCCATTGTGTGTAACACGTGTCATATGGTGTTGGCCCGCTAGGGACCTGTTCATCATACTAAGTTCTAATCAATAGCCTAGACTGTGTGTTTGTGTATCTTATATTATTTTAGCTTGTTAAGCAAATAAATAATCAACTCAATTGGTGTGGTACGGATTTATTTGGTGAGACTCGGGTTTGTGCAGATTCCCGGATTATGAGACGTTCAGAATGAGACTGTAGAGGAAATTGATTGACTAGCGACTGTTGTAAAATCGATATTCTGATATTCTTTGAGTTAATTTGGGAAATAGAAACTCAATAAAAACCAAACTTTCCCATGGTACCCCAGGTTAATGAGTTAATAATTACCTGATTCATCTAATCACGTAATTATAAACCGTTAATTATTCGATGAACAGCAGTTGTCACATTAATCAATACAACGTCACGACACTATCTATAACACAGGTACGACCTCTAAACCCTGACCTTTACCCTCTCACTTACACTATCCAATACACAGGTATGACACCTGAACAGTCACCTGTCCCTTCTCACCCCTCATTCACAACATACTGTAGATATGACCCCTGACCTCTAACCTTTCACGCCTTATATCTGACCAATCTTACTCCAACCATCTACTACACATTCTAACCTTTCACGCCTTATATCTGACCAATCTTACTCCAACCATCTACTACACATTCTAACCTTTCACGCCTTATATCTGACCAATCTTACTCCAACCATCTACTACACATTCTAACCTTTCACGCCTTATATCTGACCAATCTTACTCCAACCATCTACTACACATTCTAACCTTTCACGCCTTATATCTGACCAATCTTACTCCAACCATCTACTACACATTCTAACCTTTCACGCCTTATATCTGACCAATCTTACTCCAACCATCTACTACACATTCTTATAGATGCATCCACTGTATGTATAAGTCTCTCTCTCTCTCTCTCTCTCTCTCTCTCTCTCTCTCTCTCTCTCTCTCGCTCTCTCTCATCACATTCCCAGTGGGTAAGAAGTTTACATACCCTCAATTAGTATTTGGTAGCATTGCCTTTAAATTGTTTAACTTGGGTCAAACGTTTCGGGTAGCCTTCCACAAGCTTCCCACAATAAGTTAGGTGAATTTTGGCCCATTCCTCCTGACAGAGCTGGTGTAACTGAGTCAGGTTTGAAGGCCTCCTTCCTCGCACACACTTTTTTAGTTCTGCCCACAAATCTTCTATAGGATTGAGGTCAGGGCTTTGTGATGGCCACTCCAATACCTTGACTTTGTTGTCCTTAAGCCATTTCGCCACAACGTTGGAAGTATGCTTGGGGTCATTGTCCATTTGGAAGACCCATTTGCGACCAAGCTTTAACTTCCTAACTGATGTCTTGAGATGTTGCTTCAAGATATCCACATAATTTCCCTCATGATGCCATCTATTTTGTGTAGTGCACCAGTCCCTCCTGCAGCAAAGCACCCCCACAACATGATGCTGCCACCCCCGTGCTTCACGGTTGGGATGGTGTCCTTCGGCTTGCAAGCCTCCCCCTTTTTCCTCCAAACATAATGATGGTCATTATGGCCAAACAGTTCTATTTTTGTTTCATCAGACCAGAGTACAATTCTCCAAAAAGTACGATATTTGTCCCCATGTGCAGTTGCAAACCGTGGTCTGGCTTCTTTATGGCGGTTTTGGAGCGGTGGCTTATTCCTTGCTGAGCGGTCTTTCAGGTTATGTCGATATAGGACTCGTTTTACTGTGGATATAGATACTTTTGTACCCGTTTCCTTCAGCATATTCACAAGGTCCTTTGCTGTTGTTCTGGGATTGATTCGCACTTTTCGCACAAAAGTACATTCATCTCTAGGAGACAGAACGCGTCTCCTTCCTGAGCAGTATGACGGCTGCTTGGTCCCATGGTGTTTATACTTGCGTACTATTGGTTGTACAGATGAACGTGGTAACTTCAGGCATTTGGAAATTGCTCTCAAGGATGAACCAGACTTGTGGAGGTCTTGGATGATTTATTTTAATTTTCCCATGATGTCAAGCAAAGAGGCACTGAGTTTGAAGGTAGGCCTTGAAATACATCCACAGGTACACCAATTGACAAATTATGTCATTTAGCCTATCAGAAGCTTCTAAAGCCATGACATAATTTTCTGGAATTGTAAGGGGTGCTGGCGGCAGAGAAGTCAGACGCAGGAGAGCAAAAACTGTGTTTCCAACGGC
>NC_092116.1:21729542-21777042 GCF_045679555.1 Salvelinus alpinus
GTTAAGGCTGTGAGGAGAGACTACCAAACTATGTTTCTTCAACTGGTTTGTTAGTGTTGGGTCTTTTCAATGACTATTTGATTGATTGATTTTGTTATCCTTCTCTTCCATATATGCTATACTTTTGTATTCAAGTGTACAAACGTTTTGTTTGTGATCATGAGTTAACGCAATATGACGTTGGTTAGGTATAGTGTGTAAAATGTGTAATGTGTTTGTCTGAATAATATGCCTGTAGCTTTAATTCACGGTTTGCACCTCCGTCACTCGCTCACGTCGTTGCTTTTGTTATCAATGTTCTACAGATGCCGTAGCCATATTGATCCCCAACGTAGATTGATGCACAGTCATACTGAACGGGGGGTAATGACTGTTTCATCCAAATTACACTATAGTGGCTTGGAAATACGATGCCAATGCTAAAGTAGGCAAATGATTAGTAGGAAACAACTTTGCCATCATTATGATGTTGCCAAATTGACTTTAGAGAGACAACAATGTTGCCATTAACTAGCAAGTTTGTAAAAAATTGCTAGCAATGCTAACATTAGCAAGCTAAAATGTGGTGCTGTCCCCTTAATCTTAGCTAGCTAGCTAAAGTTATATTGCATCTAAAGCCAATCTGGTAACATCCCAATGATGACAAAAGGTTTTCCTATTTATTATGTGCCTCCTTTTGAGATGTCATTGTGTTTCAAAGCCACTGTGATGCACTTTTGATGAAATCTTCATTAGCGGCAATTGACAATGTATTGAGTAGAACACTCAGTCGGGCATTAGTCCTAAAACAAATGTTCAAAACAATAGTGACAAAAAATGTCATCCATGATGACGTTATTCACGATGAATGAAAGTATTCCACGAAATAGAGATGTAGGTTATCGGCCTTATTATTTTGTCATGAATTTATAGATTGTGTATTTTTGAATGCAATATGCACTACTAGCCTATGCCTCTAACTCAATACAATACAATGAGGGTTGGGTTGTCACGTTCTGACCTTAGTTCCTTTTTTATGTCTTTATTTTAGTTTGGTCAGGGCGTGAGTTGGGGTGGGCATTCTATGTTGTTTTCCTTTGTTTTGTTCTGTATGTCATATTTCTATGTGTTTGGCCTAGTATGGTTCTCAATCAGAGGCAGGTGTCAGTCATTGTCTCTGATTGGGAGCAATATTTAGGTAGCCTGTTATCTATTGTGTTTTGTGGGTGATTGTTTCCTGTGTCTGTGTTTGCACCATACGGGACTGTTTCGATTTTCGTTTGTTCATTCACTTTGTTATTTTTGTAGTGTTCAGTTTTTATATTAAAATGGACACTTACCACGCTGCACATTGGTCCGATATCTCTTACTCCTCGTCAGAAGAAGAGGAAAACAGTTACATGGGTTCAGTTACAATAACTTACAAATATATGTATAATTAAGTATAAAAGTAATTCTAAGCTAGTCAAAGTTGGGACCCAACAGTATTTAAATCATGTTATTGTACAATATGCAGTAAGCTATTAGATAGCCTGTCAGCCATGTAGCGAGGTTAGTCTGCCTAACATCCTCAGATAGCAGCTAGCTATCTGTCTCTCTCATTGTCTGGTTTCATGGGTCTCATAGGAACTCTCCATATCCAAATTTAAAAGGATATTGAACCCATTGAATCGATATCTACAGTAATTTGTCTAACTGGGAGTTATGCAGTACTCATACCATACTACTAACCCGGTGCTACAAAATATATACTACATTATATTGGGAGAGGTATGTATTACAGAATATACACTACATTATATTGGGAGAGGTATGTACTACAGAATATACACTACATTATATTGGGAGAGGTATGTACTACAGAATATACACTACATTATATTGGGAGAGGTATGTACTACAGAATATATACTACATTATATTGGGAGAGGTATGTACTACAGAATATATACTACATTATATTGGGAGAGGTATGTACTACAGAATATATACTACATTATATTGGGAGAGGTATGTACTACAGAATATATACTACATTATATTGGGAGAGGTACACTGCTGTTCAGAAGTTTGGGGTCACTTTCAAATGTCCTTGTTTTTGAAAGAAAAGCAAATTTTTTGTCCATTTAAAATCACATCAAATTGATCAGAAATACAGTGTAGACATTGTCAATGTTGAAAATGACTATTGTAGCTGGAAACGGCTGATTTTTAATGGGAGATCTGCATAGGCGTACAGAGGCCCATTATCAGCAACCATCACTGCTGTGTTCCAATGGCACGTTGTGTTAGCTAATCCAAGTTGATAATTTTAAAAGGCTAATTGTTCATTAGAAAACCCTTTTGCAATTATGTTAGCACAGATGAAAACTGTTGTTCTGATTAAAGAAGCAATACAACTGGCCTTCTTTAGACTAGTTGAGTATCTGGATCATCAGCATTTGTGCATTTGATTACAGGCTCAAAATGGCCAGAAAAAAAGTAATTTCTTCTGAAACTCGTCAGTCTATTCTTGATCTGAGACATAAAGGCTATTCCATGCAAGAAATTGCCAAGAAACTGAAGATCTTGTACAACGCTGTGCACTACTCCAGTCACAGAACAGCGCAAACTGGCTCTAACCAGAATAGAAAGAGGAGTGGGAGGCCCCGGTGCACAACTGAGCAAGAGGACAAGTACATTAGAGTGTCTAGTTTGCAAAGTTGCAGAGTTGCAAAAAAAAAGCCATATCTCAGACTGGCCAATAAAAAGAAAAGATTAAGATGGGCAAAATAACATATATACTGGACAGGGGAACTCTGCCTAGAAGGCCAGCATCCCAGAGTCGCCTCTTCAATGTTGATGTTGAGACTGGTGTTTTGCGGGTACTATTTAATGAAGCTGCCTGTTGAAGACTTGTGAGGTGTCTGTTTCTCAAACTAGACACTCTAATGTACTTGTCCTCTTGCTCAGTTGTGCACCGGGCCTCCCACTCCTCTTTCTATTCTGGTTAGAGCCAGTTTGCGCTGTTCTGTGACTGGAGTAGTGCACAGCGTTGTACAAGATCTTCAGTTTCTTGGCAATTTCTTGCATGGAATAGCCTTCATTTCTCAGAACAAGAATAGACTGATGTTATTTGTGTTAAAAGTTATTTGTTTCTAGCCATTTTGAGCCTGTAATCGAACGCACAATTGCTGATGTGCCAGATACTCAACTGGTCTGAAGAAGGCCAGTTTTATTACTCGTTAATCAGAACAAGAGTTTTCAGCTGTGCTAACATAATTGCAAAAGTGTTTTCTAATGATCAATTAGCCTTTTAAAATGATCTACTTGGATTAGCTAACACAACGTGCCATTGAAACACAGGAGTGATGGTTGCTGATAATGGGCCTCTGCACGCCTATGTAGATATTCCATTTTTTTTTTTTAAAGTTTCCAGCTACAGGAGCCATTTCCAACATTAACAATGTCTACACTGTATTTCTGATCAATTTGATGTTATTTTAATGGACAAAAAATGGGCTTTTCTTTCAAAAACAAGGACATTTCTAAGTGACCCCAAACTTTTGAACGGTAGTGTAAATATATGTTTTTTTCATGTGTTTTTTAAGTGTCATCTTACATATGCAGTTTTAAGCCCAAAATATACTATGTTTACATTTTTTAAGGAAATGCTTGTTCTGTTTGTGGTTCAATGTTTGCATGCTATGTGGTTACAGGTATTGGACTTCAATTGTACTTACACCATTTGTACCTGTGTTATTATATTAAAACTGGAAGGAAGCCATTCAACTCAAATACCTGTATTGCTTGGGATCAGAAGATGTTGTCATGGGGGTCATACTTTGCATTCAAAGTGACATAAACCAATGTACAGTATTAACATTTTAGTAAAATAGGCAGGCACAGTGTATTTGCAGTGTAGCTAAACATTGTTACATATAGTTACTACTGTAATAATATATGTTTCCAGTTTGTGTACTTGAACAATCAATGCACAAAAATGCACAAATGTTTTTACAAGTGTATTTACTGTGACTTTATCCCTCTAGACCAGCAGCAGTTAAACACCAAATCCATCAACAAAACCTGACTAGACAACTATGCAGAGGGAGTGAAATACTCCACAGAGAAAGGGGGGAGAGAGAGAGAGAAAGTGGAGCGAAACAGGAAGGGGCTGATCGTCTGAACGAAAGGGGGGAGCGACAGAGGAGAGGAGGAGAGGGACAGAAGACAGTAGAAGGGTATGATGGGAAAGGAGAGAAAGGAGAGAGGGCGAGGGGCAGACAGAGAGGCACAGAGAGGGGAGACACGAGGGAGAAGAAAATGAGGGAGACGGGAGAATAGAGAGGGGGCTTATAGAAACCCAGAGAGAGAACAGGGGAAGACACAAAGAACCAGGGTGGTATAGAGGTATAGGCAGGCAGAAAGAAAGTAGAGAGAGAGTTAGATAAGTTTTTCTTTTTGCAAGGCAGAAATGAGTGGGGGGGAGAAGGGGGCGAGAGAGGGAGAGAGAGAGTACGTGAGAAAGGGGCAGAGGGAGAGAGTGTGAGGCAGAGAGAGAGAGAGAGAGAGAGAGAGAGAGGGGAAGAGAGAGGGGCAGAGGGGTAAAGGGGGGATGTTGACAAAGCAGAGAGAGTCTAGTTGAACAAAGAGAACGTGGAGAGAATGAGCCGGGTGCAACATCAAAGGGATTTTTCAGGCCTGGTTACCGGGACAACAGACATTTGCATGCGATTAGCTTTTTACATCATATTAAGAAGGGGAGGGGGGAGTAGGGGGGAGAGAGGGGGGAGGGAGGAAAGGGGGGGCAGGGAGCTATAGATCATACAGGGTGAGTGAGAGAACAAGATGGTGTGGGTAAAAAAAGAGAGAGAGAGAGAGAGAGAGAGAGAGAGAGAGAGAGAGAGAGAGAGAGAGAGAGAGAGAGAGAGAGAGAGAGAGAGAGAGAGGCAGAAACGTTGGTCATCTCCTGTGGTTAAACTGATTTATAGACTGCCAACAGACAGAACCGTTTTTAAACCAGCATGCATGATTTATGCCATCAACACTTGGGTTGCATCTGAAAAGGCACACTTTTCCCTATGTAGTGCACTATATTTGACCAGGGCCCATAGAGATCTGGTCAAAAATAGTGCACTATATAGGGATTAGGATGCTATTTGGGACGCAGCCCCAGAGAGATACGGTATATGCTAAAAGACATGTCAGCATTGATAAACATCACTGCCATAGACAGTCTGACTGGCCAACGACCCAAACAATGCTCTGAGATAGGAAAAAGCACTATACTGTAAACCTGTATGCTGCATACTGTAATACACATGTGCACACACACACACACAACCTGTTCATGGTACACAAATCCAGACATTAACCCAATAATCAAACATCTTCCCTTCTCACTATACCTCCATTCTTTCTCTCCTCTCCATCACCACTTCTCTCTCATATATCTCTCCATCTCTCTTTCTCTCTCCGCCATCTCTCTGTCTCTCCATCAATCCCTTCCTTCTCCCCCTCCCTCCATCTCTCCCTTTCTCCCTCTCTCTATCTGATTCTTATTTTCTTCACCTCCATTTCCCACCCTCTCTCCCTCCCTTTTTCTCTCTATCCCTCTTTCTCCTCTCCCTCCTTCTGTCTCTCTGTCCCATGTTGCCAGTGTGTGTGATGCCTCAGTGCCCTCAGTATTGTGGCTGGCTGCATTATGCCGGTGGGCGTCACTCTGCCCGTTGTCACGGCAGCATTGTGATGGGGGGGGGGGGGTATTACAGTATCAATACCCTTCCACTGCAACAAAAGGACAGCAGCCACAGCCACATATATCACTGCACCTCTGCACTCCTTCTCTCATCCCTTGTTCCGTCTCTCTTTCTCCTTTTCTCACCCCTGCCTTCCTCCATACTGCACGTCAATTCCCCCCACCTAGCAATTGATTTCCTTCCATCTCCCCTCTAAATATGTACATATTGATCCTCCATCCCTCTCCCTCCTTTCTCTCTTTTTTTATTCTCGTTTTTTACTTCAGCATCTATCAGATTTCATTCTCTCCATCCAGACCTCCCCTCCACCCCTCATTCCTTATCTAACTTCATCTCTCTCTCTTTCTCCTCCTCCCACCTTCTTTCCCTCATCTCTCATTTCATCACCCCTCCATCCATTCTCTCTCTCTCACTCTTTCGCTCTCTCTTCCCCGCCTGTATTTTTTTGTTTGTCTTGTCTCAGTCACTCTCTGCATATTAATTGGTGTGTTTCTTCTGCAGCGGAGAAAACAATCAAAGTATCTCACACACACACACACACACACACACACACACACACACACACACACACACACACACACACACACACACACACACACACACACACACACACACATACACACAAAATCAAAGCATCAGGGGTGGGTGATGATGCCATTGTGGCAGACACAAACATGTACACATATGCCGTGAACGCACACACCCACGTAGGACTATACAAAATAGACACACAATCACACAGACACAATACAGACACACATATGCCGTGACTGTACACACACACACACCTACACACACAGTCACGTCCATTCATACAACAAATACAAGTGTACTGCACATATGCCAATCACAGTCAAACACAATAGATGGCAAGATGATAGTAGATTATCATAGACAGGTGCACCGTCTCTAGTAAATATATATAAATGTATAACTCGTATTACTATTATAGATCATTGCGATGACTGTGATATCTGGTTGTTTTACCTACACCTTAGTTGAATACACTAGATAGAGCGTCTGCTAAATGACCAAAATGTAAATGTCAATTATTTTTTATATAATATTTTACAATCAAGAGCAGGTTTCATTCATGTATATACTGAAGTTCCCTCTTGGAACACATAAGTAATAATATTCTATCCTATTCCATTATCTTCTATTCTATAGGTTTGTGAGAAAATAAGAGGGCTGTGTGATAAGAGCAGGAGAAATGACATGGTCAGGATGCTATTTACAGTAGCAGGCCACTAGACCTAAAGGGGACATCAGGTGAATGAAATACGAATGAAAATACTCCTGTGTGTGCATGTGTGAGCGCGTGTGTGTGCACGTGTGTGTGTGTGTGTGTGTGTGTGTGTGTGTGTGTGTGCTTAGGGGGTGATGAGGGATAAAGTTCAACCTCACCATTGAACGTCATCTTGACTCCTGTCTTTTAAATATAGGTATTATTACACTGTTATAGATAGTAGCAGAGAACTTACCCCAGTACCTGTTTTTATTGATAGGCATGATAATAAAACATCTCAGACAGATGTTGAAGTCGCTGCCTACCGGCCTCCCCGTGCAGGTATGCTCTTAGAGAGGTGCATTGTGATGGAGTGGCCTGTTAAAGGCAATGCACCTGCGCCTCCAGGAGCGCGAGCCCACGTGGGGTGAAGTTGCTTTTACCCACGTGTTGTGCTTCGGTGTGATTTAGAATAGAAGCATGATTCAGAGAAATTCCGAGTTTAACGTGAAACTTCCGATTGGAATGATGATGAAAACTAGTAATAGCCATACTTTTGGGTGGGAAACTTTTTTTTCAATTCATAGTGAAAGACACTTGTTAGTCACTTACACAATGAGTAAACCAAAACAGTTCTAAAACAGTGATAACCATACAAATCTTCTTTCAACTTGTGTAACTCTAAAACCACACGCTTCCGGGGTGGGTTATCAAAACAACATTTGGATACATCGCGTCAAACACATACTTTATAACATTTACGCACTTCGATAAGACACTTTCCCCAAAACTTATGTAGGCTATTTTTATATATATGCTGTGAAATAGAGACCACTTGATAGTGGTGCTATAATGTGTCGTTATTTTGGGCTGCAGCTGAACTGTCGCCCGCGTGTCAATGTTCTAAAATGGTGCTGTGAGATTATAATTACATTTGCAACCTACATCACTCTCCCTCCCTCTCTCATCGCTCCCCTCTCTCTCTCTCTTTCTCTATCTTATTCTCTCACTCACTCACTACTGCACAATAAATGGATCTTTGGAAAAAATGCGAGAGAGAGGGAGAAAGGGAGGAGAAGAGGGTGAGCTAAGGGAGGGGGGAAACGGCGTATGCTTGTATACAACAACCCTGATTTCCATTTTTTCCCCCAACTCGTAATGTATTTAATTCAAGTGAAACGTAATCATGACGTGTCGTGTCATTAATCCGCCCGCCGCCTTTCCCGTAAGTACATAGAGTCTTACTTTCATCATAAATATCTAGTTAATTTACAATATATACTATCCACACGTTTACATGTGCACTTTTATATAGGGTGGTATGGAGCTGCGGTTGTGTAGCACTATAGTAAAACCTCTCAAAAATTGTTGTATTTATCGCGAATGTTGTTGTCTTCATGAACAACAAATATGTGGCGACGACTTTTTTTGTGGGGGGGGGCACATTCGGGTAATCATTCTATAACGTTAGTTGCTGTGATTGAAGCTTATTACGTCCATTTTTATCTTAGCATTTTGTTTACACCTTGCAGTTTCCATGCGTTAGTATAGTGGGTGGATTGTTGAGAGTGATTGGCGTGTTGTACTCTGTGTGGTGTGGTGTGTGTGTGTGCTGCATGTATGTTGCAGCACTTCGGCACTTTACTGTGTCATGTATGAGGCCGGTGTTGTATATGCGCGCGTGGCCGACTGTGCATGCGATAGCCCTATAAGCTACGGTATATCATGATGGAATAGTTTCAGCTATAACTTGGGGCCTAAAATGTCCTACTTGCAATGCCGGATAACATGTTCGCCTACACTGTAAATTACTTTATTATGTTTGAAGTGCACTAAAAGTCCACTTAAAGTGAACGCACAAGTGTAGCCTATTAAAGCCTATAAATTGTACAACTTTGATTAAGTTCTATATTTGATGTATTGCTCTAAGTAGGCCTATTAAAATCGTACTCTAAATGGCAATTGCATTCAACCATGCATGCGCATCGAGTTTGGTTCACATTAAAACATAAAAACGCAGTTTTGCCAAAAATAAATTGCATATCAGGATCAAGCAGCATATATTTGATTCGCGTCTTAACGCTCGAGAACCTTTGATCTTCGCGGACATATTTTTTGGTTAACTACATGTTCCAGTGTGATTTACAAAGCTGCAACGCGAGTACATTCCATTCAGAGACATTAAGACAGGTTTATTATTTTGTTGGAGACACATTGCGTACGGCACATTTTTTAAATGACCAGTTTAACCAAATGTAGGTAGCATCTATGTGTGCAGGCTAGGCTACACCTATCCAACTCTACCAAACGTTTTTTTTTAAATATCGTCCTCCCACTAGCCTACTACTATATTTACTTGGACGGTTCGTAGGCTATACTATTACAACCGGTAAACTTGTTCTAGCCTCACCTCTCATGAGTACGAGCTTCACTGTAGCTATTGTCTACCTTTCACCTTCTTCGGACTAGTTATTTCGCAAGAAAGTAGCAAGTGTGTTGCGTGCAACATTGTATCACATTCTGAAAACGCAAGTTGATATAAGATAGGCGATTCTTTTCTGTAGCCTGCCGTACGTGAGCTAGACAAAATGTGAGAAGGTCTGATTTAGTTTTAGGGTGATGGAGGGGGGAGATTGGCAGCGAAATTCAAGATGAAATCCATGATGGCACTTTTCTCGTCCCCCGATCCCTCGTCGCAACACTCATGTCTTATATCTCCTCCCTTTCAATCTTTTGTTATAGAAAATGTAGGAACAAAATGGATGAAGCATGGGGGAGAGATAGATAGGCTACATGACAAACAGAGAATAGACAACGACCGTGACTCCTCAACGGTTTTGAGATTTAAAACAATCTCGTTACTATGTTCACTTAGAGGATTTTAAAATCATATTTTACAAGCTTAATGTCTGGAGACCAGCTGCGAACGGGGCGCGTTTTTTTGGGGGGGTGGGACATTACGTATTTAGGCTGTGCACCCGCGCATTGTTTATTGATAGTTATTTATTTCATTATTGTGGCTTTTTAATTGAGATGGCCGCGAGAGAGAAGGCAGGGGGAAAGAACGACTGAAAATGGTTGCACGTTATTGACGCACATCATCATACAGGGCGAGGAGGAAATTCCTCTCCAGATAAGAGGCAGACGTGTCATCTGCGGTGACCGGAGTAGCACAAGACACTCCGGTCGCAGCCGTTTCAAATCCCACAGCCACAGAACAATGTCCCGTTTTCACCCTACCTACAATAGTTGTATTCCACACTGAAACTATTGTAATGTGATATAAGGTAGACTAACAGGCTACTGTAACCCATTCCCTTCCTGTCCATTTTGACATTTTCAGCTTGTAGTTTTTGATTTCCCCCTCAATCAAACTATGTAGATGAATTTATAAACATGCTTCTGCAACCTATAATGTATTTTATCCTTTCACATTTCTATACTTTTTGGAGAAGTGTCAGTTTGAGGGAACGAGTGTGTCATCTTTAGATGCTGTTATAAATCTAGATAGAATATTGGGGAATGGATTCAATGGGAAGGTGACTTTTTACCGTCTTGAAGCCTACATTAAAGAGATTCTGCAGAACGTTTGTATACATTTCAGCCAGTAGTTCTGAAAGTAACTCCAGAGCCAAAAGTGGTACCTGAAAATGTTGTACTACGTTACATCAAAGCTAGCTAGCACAGTGGATCTGGGCCGATTCCTGCTGAGAGTCGGGGCACTCGGCTGAGAGTCAGACTCTGCCGACGTCATGTGGCCCGAGTCTGGGCCGCCTTCGGCAGTATTACTTATGGCTAGGATGCGGGGATTGACCTCAGGCCGATTCTGGTGTGAGTTATCTGGCCCAAATGTATTACTTGGGGCTCCGGCCGATTCCGGTGAGAGTTATCAGGCCCAAATGTATATATTACTTGGGGCTCGGGCCGATTCCGGTGTGAGTTATCTTGCCCAAATGTATTACCTGGGTCTTGGGCCGATTGGGGCTACTCTCTGGCAGATGATTACACGGGCTGCTTTATATAATTAACATTTCATTATTTATTTTTCCATATTTTCTCATTGTTTCTATGATCAAAAAATACAATTAACATTTAAACAAAATTCTTTAAGAGTCCTGTGTAGTATTTTGATACTTTGTA
Source organism: Salvelinus alpinus (assembly GCF_045679555.1). Taxonomy (NCBI): domain Eukaryota; kingdom Metazoa; phylum Chordata; class Actinopteri; order Salmoniformes; family Salmonidae; genus Salvelinus; species Salvelinus alpinus. The sequence continues at coordinate 21,740,631 of NC_092116.1, forward strand.
CAAGTCAATTAATAAGCATTAAAAACTTTGTGAGTGACGCAGCAGTCTAAGACACTGCATCGCAGTGCAAACTGCGTTGCTACAGATGCTGGTTCAAGACCCATGCCTGCCGCGACCGGGAGACCCATGAGGCGACTGACAATTGGCACAGAGTCGTCCGAGTTAGGGGAGGGTTTGGCCGGCCGGGATATCCTTGTCACATGCGCTATAGTGACTCCTGTGGTGAGCCAGGCACATGCACGCTGACACCTTCACCAGGTGTTTGGTGTTTCCTCTGACACAAAATGTTTTTTCTGTGGATGGGTATAATTTGTATGTATAAAATGTAAAATAGTAATATTTAAAATTACTACATCGGGTAATTTTGTATACATTTATTTATATTTGCATCGGGCCGCTTCTGGGGGGATTCTGGTAAAATGCCGGCAAAGTCGGCTGAATTCCGGTAGACGGAAACGGCCCGATGTACTTATGCCAATTCTGAGCAGTCATTCATTTTGATTCCGGGCCGAGCCCAACACCCGATTCCGGCCCGATTCATTCAGTTCCAGCCCCCCGGAAGAGGGCCGATTCCTCATTGCTAGCTGGGATATGTGCAGATATGTGCACCATGTCATTACTCTCTCGTTCTGCTGTATGTGCTAGCAATCAGTCAAATGGCAAGGGGCTGAAGCTGATTGGCTAGAACTTGAATTTGCTAGAGGTCTGGCCCATATGGGGAAAAATGGAGGGACAGCTTCCAGAAAAACTGTCACTTTCAAACTAGGGATTTCGTGACTAATTGAGAGAAGACTGTAATTCTGCTCATAGATTATGCATGTATGAACTACACATTTGACACATCCAGCCCAAAGCGAGAGGTTTAAAAGATACTTAGTAGTCGTCAAAGTTCCCGGAGCATGTACTTAATGCAGTGTATCTCCTCAGAACAGCACTTTAGGGGTGCTATATCTAGATGCTCTCTCTCTCTCTCTCTCTCTCTCTCTCTCTCTCTCTCTCTCTCTCTCTCTCTCTCTCTCTCTCTCTCTCTCTCTCTCTCTCTCTCTCTCTCTCTCTCTCTCTCTCGGAGCGTCCCAATCAAGTGCCTGATTTAATTGGGTCATGAAGGGTCTGTGGGATAGATAGACAAACACCTGCTCGGCCTCCTTAGTGACATTTAAATCACTTACAAGCAATAATTTTTAGCCCTTCACCAAGTTTAGAGTAGCGTATTCCATCAACATTTTCAGCTCTCAAACCTTGTAAATGTTTTTGTAGCATACTAAGAAACCGTAATGGTGCAAGTAGACCTCTTAGAGTTAGAATTTCATAAGTTCTGAGATAACACATCCGAGAGAGAAAGTAACTAGTAATTACACTGTAATTAAGTTAATCTTAACTGTAGCCTCTACGCACCACATAACTGATGACTAAGTGTGGTGAGCGAAATATATGCTTGCGTACCAAATGGCACCCTATGTGGTAATAGGGAATAGGGTACCCTTTGGGATCCAATCTTTAAGTCAGTGTATGTTCCCCTGTTATAGGGGACATTAATTACAAGGGGCTCCCGAGTGGCACAGGCGTCTTAAGGCACTGTATCTCAGTGCTAGAGGCGTCACTACAGACCCTGGTTCGATTCCAGGCTGTATCACAACCGGCCGTGATTGGGAGTCCCATAGGGCAGCGCACAATTAGCCCAGAGTTGTCCGGGTTAGGGTTTGGCTGGGTTAGGCCGTCATTGTAAATAAGAATTTGTTCTTAACTGACTTGCCTTGTTAAATAAAGGTTAAATAAATACAAATAAACTTACTATAAGCTAGAGGCCAGCTTGCTGCTTGACCACCCAGTCTCCCAGACAGTGTCAATATTCATGATGTAATGGAATCTGTCTGGTCTAGCAGGCCAGTGGGGCTCAAGCTACCAGTTGATTCAGCTGAAAGACACACACATTCATGTTACAGAAGATGTAACACTTGTAACACATAAAAGTTACAAGGACACTTTTGAGGTTAGATTGGCCTAATTGCTATAGTTTTATGAAGCGTTATGTCTTGATAGAGATGTGATCTGCACATTTGAAGTCTTGAGTGATAGACTCATCTATGGAATGTCTGCTAAGGAATCTGAGGTTTTTAATGCACACTAACATCTGCTTACAGCATTACACTTCCAGTTCATACTCAGTCTACATGTTACTTCTGCATAATCGTATGTCCCTTTGCATACTTCCCTTCATCTGGATGACAACTATAAAGAGGAAAAGGAGAAGAGGCAAGAACAGGGTCCTGTCCAGTAGACATAAATGTTAGCTTTTTTCGGTTGAAAAAACTTTTTCTACGTTGTGTCCTGCTGATCACCACCCAGTGGAAGGGGAAAGACCGAGTGAGATGAGGGGAGGAGGTGAAGAGGAGTAGAAGAGGAGGTGAGAGGAGGAGGTGAAGAGGAGGCCAAGGGGCAAGAATCAGAAGACTGAGTCAGAGAAGTCAGATATCCCCCCATCACAAAGAAGGAGGGAGGGTAATGAAAGAGTCCGATACAGATAGTTAGAGGGAGGGAGTAAAAAGGAGAGAGGGGGTTCAGGGAAAGGTGAAATACAGGAAATGAATCCCGTCTGTGGGGAAGTTTTTCCGCGTGACCACGGCGATAAAAAACACATCAGGCTCTGAGTTACTGTACCACACAGAGAGAACACACATACACACACACTTTCACTAACACATACACACTTAAACACATACGCCCTCAGACAGACACTCTTTCACACTAACACACACTTAGACACAGGATCGATCACACACACCCTTAAAAACATCGGCCCTCACACACGTACTCTTCATTCCAAGACACATGTAAGCTTTAATGACACACGCACACTTACAAATGCAGGTACAAAAACGTACCCACTTAAGAATACAGGCCCTCAAAAGTCTTCCACATGGGCCTTTATGCAATACAGCACACACACACACTCTATCACACACGCGCACCGACATACTTTGACAATAACGTGTACCCAAAGGCCATTAAGAAACTAGATGCAGAAGTCTCATACAACCCCTTTATCAAACATCTATCCATAGAAATCCTGATTCTCAGCTGCCTTCAGTAAACATGATGAGCCTCTAGACAATATTATAAATACATTAGAATCCACACCCTCGTATGAAGAATCGTAACGGCCATGTACGAACTTGCCTGAGCGGTGTCCAGCTCACAACCACAAATACAGTACCAGTCAAAAGTTTGGACACACCTACTCATTCAAGGGTTCAAGAAAAACATTTGAATGAGTAGGTGTACTTTATACATAGTTACATTTGTACATTCTTTCTGCACTGAGATATAGTCTTTCAAATACACATACTGAGTTGTTAACACGCTGTACCTACACAGTCGTAGTGATATGAGCACATTACATCTTTGATACTTGCATACATGTACTGTATATGGCCCAAACACTTGTCAAGCTGTACAATAAAATGAGTTCATTCACAGTAGTGATTTAAATATTTTACTGTATTGTGTGCGTCTGCCTGATACTAGGGAAAACATGAGTATAATTTTAAGCTTTCACAACTCTTGTAATCAGTCAGTTAGTGTATGCTTTATTACGGTTCCATTGGGATAATCTGCAATCCGATCAAGCACACATTCCTCATTCCTCAACAGAACAATTCAACAGACATTCATATGATAATGCCATCACATCAGACCATACGAACACACACACAGACACACCGTCCACCATCTATCTCCACACCACCACAATGAATAGCCACCTACAACAAAACCCCAGTTAACTATCTACATGACTCTTTTTTCATATTTGAAAAGGACAAATCACATCACCATCAAATCACCATCTGATCTTTTAATTCAGTTATGGTTCATTATCTTTCTCTGTCTCTCTTTCTCTTCTAACTCCCTCCTCTCTCTCTATCTCTCTCTTTCACTGTCTACCTCTTCCCTTCTTTCTCTCCTCGCCATTTTGGCAGGCCCCAATCTACCAGCTGATATCAGCATTCCCTGGCACCATGCCAACTGGCTCCGCCGCAGGACAGAAAGACAGAGGGAGTGAGAGAATGAAAGAAAATTAGTGAATAATAGAAGGAGGAGGGAGCGAGAGAGAGAATGAGAGAGAAAGAGAGGGGGATGGGAGGAGAATGGAATCACAATGAGGGAGGGAAACGGAGAAAGAAAGAAAGAGAGATGGGGAAAAGAAGGAACAACAATGGTGGATTAAGGAGAGAAGGGGGAGAAGGAAGAGAGAGAGTATGATTGATACGGTGTGATAACCCTGTTTGTTATGGCGGAGCTAAAATGTCAACTGGCTTTTTGTGGTCCTGGCCCGCTGACACACACACTCACACAGTATATATGAACACACAGACGTACAGAGCGTACACAAACCTACACACACAGACTGTTTAGCCATAATGATGATGACCTTGTATACGACCGTGTGTTTCAAGTGCTTCTTCTCTGATCTGTTACTAAAGTTGCGGGTGAAAACATGTCTGACATATAATTGGTGTCTGTTCTTGTAAACATTCAAATGCAGTGGGTTGTGTTATTTGTGTGGTTGTATGTGTTCAGATTTGTGTGTGTGGTTGGTTGTGATTCTGTAGGCTCAGATGTGTGTGTGTGTCTGTGTGAGTGTGTGTTCATTACTGAATAATACCTGTGCGTCAATCTAAGTAACATAATAAAAATTAAAAACCAGTCCATTTTTTGCATGGGCTGCATCTTAATCCACCACATCCGTCTTTGTCGGCCTTCCACATCTCTGGTTGAAGGTGGACAAATGCTTATGCTTCTAGATCTGACAGTGCAGCAGTATCTAACAGGTAATATCTAACAATTCCACCACAAAACCTAATACACACAATCTAGTAAAGGAATGGGATAAGAATATATAAGTATAAAATATATGGATGAGCAGTGACAGAGCGGCTAAGATGCAATAGATAGTAAAGAATAGATAGTGAAGGATACAGTATACATTATATACATATGAGATGAGTAATGCGAGATATGTAAACATTCTTCAAGTGGCATTATTAAAGTGACTAGTGTTCCATTTATTAAAGTGGCCAAATATATAAAGTCTGTAGGTAGGCAGCCGCCTCTCTGTGCTAGTGGTGGTTGTTTAACAATCTGATGGCCTTGAGATAGAAGCTGTTTTTCAATCTCTCTGTCCCAGCTTTGATGCACCTGTACTGACCTCGCCTTCTGGATGGAAGCGGGGTGAACAGGCAGTGGCTCGGGTGGTTATTGTCCTTGATGATCTTTTTGCCTTCCTGTGACATCGGATGCTGTAGGTGTCCTGGAGGGCAGGTAGTTTGCCCCCGGTGATGTGTTGTGCAGACCGCACCACCCTCTGGAGAGCCCTGCAGTTGAGGGCGGTGCAGTTGCCGTATCAGGCGGTGATACTGCCCGACAGGATGCTCTCAATTGTGCACCTGTAAAAGTTAGTGATTGTTTTCGGTGACAAGCCAAATTTTTTCAGATTCCTGAGGTTGAAGAGGCCCTGTTGCGCCTTCTTCACCACACTGTCTGTATGCGTGACCATTTCAGTTTGTCAGTGATATGTAAACTGAGGAACGTAAAACTTTACACCTTCTTCACTGCTGTCCCGTCAATGTGGATGGGGGGGTGCTCCCTTTGCTGTTTCCTGAAGTCCACGATCATCTCCTTTGTTTTGTTGACGTTGAGTGAGAGGTTATTTTCCTGACACCACACTCCGAGGGCCCTCACCTCCTCCCTGTAGGCTGTCTCGTCGTTGTTGGTAATCAAGCCTACCACTGTTGTGTCATCTGAAAACTTGCTGATTGAGTTGGAGGCGTGGATGGCCACACAGTCGTGGGTGAACAGGGAGTACAGGAGAGGGCTGAGAACGCACCCTTGTGGGCCCCAGTGTTGAGGATCAGCGGAGTGGAGATGTTGTTTCCTACCTTCACCACCTGGGGGCGGCCAGTCAGAAAGTCCAGGACCCATTTGCACAGGGCGGGGTCGAGTCCCAGGATCTCGAGCTTAATGATGAGTTTGGAGGGTACTATGTTGTTGAATGCTGAGCTGTAGTCAATGAACAGCATTCTTACATAGGTATTCCTCTTGTCCAGATGGGTTAGGGCAGTTTGCAGTGTTATGGCGATTGTATCGTCTGTGTACCTTTTGGGGCGGTATGCAAATTGAAGTGGATCTAGGGTAACAGGTGGAGTGAAGGTTATATGATCCTTGACTAGTCTCTCAAAGCACTTCATGATGACAGAAGTGAGTGCTACGGGGCGATAGTCATTTAATTCAGTTACCTTAGCTTTCTTGGGTACAGGAACAATGGTGGCCCTCTTGAAGCATGTGGGGACAGCAGACTGGGATAGGGATTGATTGAATATGTCCGTAAACACACCAGCCAGCTGGTCTGCGCATGCTCTGAGGACGTGGCTAGGGATGCCGTCTGGGCCGGCAGCCTTGCGAGGGTTAACACATTTAAATGTTTTACGATCACTCTATGGAAAGAGACTCTCACGAACACAATGGTGTTCTCTATACGAGCCCCACAGTGTCACGGGACTCGTCTGAATGTAACCGGTACCGTTTTTAATTTTTATTATGGAAGTATGGAGGTCGTTTTGTGCCCACCCCCCGAAAAAAGGGGTTGAATGTGTGTCCAAAAAACAAAAATATTTCCTGAGCTTTATTTTATCTCCTAGATATAGGAAATACACTTCAAAACCTTATTCCTTATGATTTATTTTTGACTGTCTGTTTTGCCATTTATGCCATCAGTGCATTTCTATAGTAGTAAATGTCAAATTCAATATTTTATCAAATAATGTTTCAAATTAAAATATATGTTTTAATACTTACAGGGGTCCTAAAATTCTAAATCAAATTGCTAAATGATCATTGGTATGACCATCCTAAAACAATTCCATATGTTAGTTAAAGTAGGCTTAGACTTTTAAAGGTTAAGCTGCTACTGTATGAGTACAGAGGAAGGGTGTGTGGGGAAGTCAAAACATCTCGCGCCCATCCTGTTTGGGACAGTCCGTGTCCTGTGGTGCGCTTAGCTCACACACACAACACACACGCCGTGAAATGAAAACACGCACACACACACACACACACACCCCCATTCATATACACAGACATCAAACATATGGTTAAGTTAACATCAAACAGGTGATCAACTGTTACACATTTAAGCACACACACACCTGTAAAAAAGAGAGATAGACAGACTGACGCATGTACGCGCACACACACACACACACACACACACACCACATGGATGAACAATATGTTATTTTTTTCGGTATAATGGAATATGCAGCAGGAGGAGTTATAATGTAAAATATGTGTGTTTTAACATATTTTTTCAACATATGTGATAACATATTGACTGTGTGTGTTTCTCAGAGCACTAAAGGAGGCCCCCTCTGCCAAGACACTGAAGCATGGCATAGCATCACACATACTACTGGTGAGTTCTGTACAGAACACCGGAAGAATTATCACTGAATCATCACAGTGAATTATTGTAAAGTTGGTTTATGTGTAAATGAATCCCAAAAGGGATGGGTTGCCAACTAGCAATTTAACACGAAAATAAAATGTCATTCATTCGCTCTCCATACTCTCCAGCAATGAAGCAGTATGAGAACAAACTGTTCGTCATTGCCTTGCATCATGTAATTTAAATATCCAGATATGGATAGTGTTAAGGACTGCCACTCTGATACCCTTTCCTGTACTTTCTTTCTGAAGATGTAAAATCATACAAATCAAGTCCTTTCCTTGTTGATCTTTAATGACAATTTGACATTTTTCTCTCAATCTGATACTGCCATGTCATCACCTGACTCTCTCTCTCTCTCTCTCTCTCTCTCTCTCTCTCTCTCTCTCTCTCTCTCTCTCTCTCTCTCTCTCTCTCTCTCTCAGAGAATGGATTCTCCTCCTGAGTGTGTATTGGCTCTGTCCTGTGAGCCGCCCCAGTCACCCCCTACACTACCATCTCTGGACCACAGTCCCCTGGCCTCCCTTCACACTTGCTCCCAACTCTCCCCTTTACACAGCCTCCTGGACCTGCCTGTCCCCTTCAGTCCCACAGCCCTGTCCCACACCCCGACCTCCGACACCCCAGACACCACCCCCTACTCCCCCCTCTCCCCCTTCCCCCTCAATCACCACAATGAAGAAGAGGAGGGTGAAGAGAGGTTGTCAGGCCCTCTGTCCCCCACCCCAGCCATTGCTCTCTTCCCGGGGGGTCTTCGGGAGGTGTGTAGCCCCTCTCTGGAGAGCTCTCCTCCATCCACTCCGACATCGTCAGCCCCTCTCTCAGGGTTCGGGGCCCTGGAGCTGGCTCTGTCCTCCGGGCAGCAGGGTGCCACCTGTAGTGATGAGCTGGACCTCCAGCTCTTCCATAACGACGGGGGGAGTCTGTCAGGATCGATTCCTGGGATGGTGGGTGTTTCTGGGGGTGTGGCTGGGCTCAAGTTCCCCTGCTTGGTGTGTGGGAAGAAGTTCCGCTTTCAGAGTATCCTGTCGCTGCACGCCCGCGCTCACAGTCTAGACAGGGACCGCCGCGCCTCAGCTCTGTACCGGACCGGTACCGCGTCAGGTAGCATCATTGGGATGGGGTCCAAGCCACATCTCAAGACCCACCAGAACCACAAGGATGTCGGGCAGAACCACTACAGCCCCCGCCAGAGCCCCCCGCTGTCTGGATCTCTCACCCAGGGCCTTAGAGGGGAGGACAGGGACGGTGAAGCCCTAGAGGAGGCTCTGCAGATGGATCACCAGACCCTCCAGCAGTTCCTGATGGATGACTGCACACAGCTGACCCCTCTGCTGACCGAGGAGGTGCCCCTCCCTCTCTCTCTCACTTCCCCCTACTCCTCCTGCGGCCTGGGTGGTGTGGGTCCCATCATCTTGGAAAAAGCTACCGCCGTCGCAGCGCCCGCGTTCCGCTGCCATGCCTGCAAAGGTAAATTCCGCACCGCCTCGGAGCTGTCTCGCCACGTCCGGATCCTCCACAACCCATACAAGTGCACCCTGTGTCCCTTCTCGGCCAGCCAGGAAGAGCGCCTCGCCGCACACCTCCAGGACTGCCACCCCTCCCTGTCCTCCCTGTCCCTCTCCCCACCTGTGGAACTCCCCACCCTGCCCCCCTACACCCCCAGACACCCTCCTATTGTAACCACCACTACCATCATCGCCACCCCCATTCCAGACGCCCCCCTGCCAACCCCCACTATCACCCCAACCACAGCCCCGGCCCCAGGGGCATCCCCTCTGCCTGCCTTCTGCTGTGAGACATGCGGCCAGCGCTTTACCCAGTCCTGGTTCCTGAAGGGCCACATGAGGAAGCACAAGGACTCTCTGGACCACAAGTGTCAGGTGTGCGGGCGTGGCTTCAAGGAGCCCTGGTTCCTCAAGAACCACATGAAGGTGTGTGACCTAGTGTGTGTGTGTGTGTCAGCATATTCTGTAATAGCAGGTGTCAAACTATAGAAGATGTGTTGTGACTTTTAAACTTTGTTACAGGTGCACCTCAACAAGCTGGGCCTGAAGGCTGGTCTGGTGGGGCAGGTGGCCCCTGGCGTCGGGGCTGAACAAGGAGGGCCCAAAGGCTCAGTCACCAACCAGGGCCTCAACGCTCTCTACTCCAGCCTCCTGCTGGCCCGTGGTGGGGGCGGAGGTGGTGGTGGTGGAGGGGGGAGAGGCGGGCGAGGAAGGGGCGACCGGGACGGCGCCGGAGTCTCTAGTAAATCTGCCATCTTAGGCTACCTGGGGTTGCCTAGCGACGGCGGCGCCAGCTGCATGGAACGACTCCAGGCAGTGGCTCAGGTTGCGGAGATGGGGAACGGTAACGGGGGAGGAGGAAGAGGAGGAGGAGGAAGAGAGACAACAGATGGAGGAGACCAGATAGCCATGTGGCAGTTTGTAGCTCGTAGCCTGGTAGCAGCTCAACAGGCCCAGCAGCAGCAGCACCGAGCCCCATCCAGGAGCACCGTGGTGGGAGAATCTGAGCAGGTCAGGGCCTACCTTGGAGGTCTGGATCCCCGGGAGGAGCCGCCGTCCTCCGGAGCCCCATGGGAGTGCCCCGACTGTGGGAAGCTGTTCCGGAGCCTGCAGCAGGTGGTGGCGCACGCCCGCGTCCACGTCCAGCGGCCCCAGAAGAGCCACGGTCACCCTCCGCGCCACGCCGGGGGAGGAGAGGAGGATGGAGGGGGGAGCCGGGGTGCGGAAGGACGAGGAGGAGGGAGAGGAAGTAGTACTGAAAGGAGACAGGAGTCCAAACTTCAAAGTGGATCTCAGCATCAGCATCAACTAGCAGTCGTCGGAGGGTTCCACTCAGTGATGTCACAGTTCCAAGGTACGGTGACATGACTTCACCCCAACAAAACGTCTCCAATATGTCTTCCGTTTGTTTTACATTTTCATTAGAGAAAAATAGGACTCAAATAAAAAGCTTGTAGAAAGAGTGGGTGAGTGTAGATGCTAGCAACTCAATTAGCTATCAATATCACTCGCTAAATTTCTTCCATTGTCAAATCTCTGATCCGTCTTTCTTATTCTCCCTCCCTTCCTCTCTCTCCCTTTTTCTCCCTCTCTCTCTCCGATATCTATCCTCCATTCTTCCCTCTCTTGCTCTCTCTTTCCCCCTCCCTTCTTCTCTTGCTCTCCCCCTCTTTCTCTCTCTCTCTTTCTCTGTCCCGTCCTCTCACTCTCTCTCTCCCCCTTCCCCGCCCTCCCCCCATCCTCTCCCTCCCTCTCTCTCTCTCCAGGAGAGAATGGTCTGTCTGGCTCTTCGTCAGGCTCTTCGGTGAGCTCTAGGGAGCGTGTGCGAGGCACGGGGGTGAAAGACTGCCCCTATTGCAGTAAAGCTTTCCGCTCTTCCCATCACCTTAAAGTGCATCTGAGAGTTCACACAGGTGAGCCTGCCACTAGCCCCCCCCCCCCCCCCCCCCCCCCACCACCACCAACCAACTCACCTAACAATGGCTGGATCTCAAATCAACCCCTAGTCCCTAAACCCTACACTCTAGGGCCTAGGACGCTTATGCGTATCTATCCAACCTAGGGCCTAGGCACTCCTGTAGATCTGAGATGATTGGATAAGATACAGTATAAGCGTTATGGTAATAACTTTATCTCACTTTCTGATTGGCTGTGTGGAAATGTCACCATATCGCTTCCACCTGTTCAATGAGATCTCAAAATTGCTTAGAAGTAAGGGGCTAGACATCCTTTTGGATTTCAGATAAATAATAACTAACAATACAATCTACTCTAGCACACTAAACTTCAACTAACCTTAACTAACCCTAACCCTATATCGGGGACTTAACATCTAATTAACTGCATACACCATTCATTAAATTCCTACTATTAAAGTTGCTGATTCTTAGACACAATCCTCTGCTCTGTCTGTTCAAATTCATTTGGTAAATAATTATACTTCAGTAAATTGCCACTAGCAGTATTTACTTTCAACACTTCCGTTTGAGTCTGATGGGGTATTACATGGAACGTCCTCCTTGTCACTCTAGTAGGGGCTCTCGAGTGGCGCAGCGGTCTAAGACACTGCATCTCAGTGTAAGAGGTGTCACTGCAGCCCATGGGTTGAATCCAGGCTGCATCACATCTGGCCGTGATCAGGAGTCCGATAGGGCGGCGCAAAATTGGCCCAGTGTCTCCGGGGTAGGCCGTCATTGTAAATAAGAATTTGTTCAAAACTGACTTGCCTACTAGTTAAGTACAATTGAAGCCAGTCAGGGTTCTAGATTGTGATGGAGTACTGCCATCTGTTGTTTGAAATGTGTAACTACAACCTCATTTAATACTTTAATATCCATATAGTCTCCTCTCATGTACTCTATTGGTTCTTTTTTAATGAACCTAATGCAATGGTCAATCGAAGCGCTGGGCGGTAGCGCTATAGGTTCGGGGGTGTGTAAGAAATATTTTTTTTATTTTCACAAAGCACAATTATCGGCGCAGATGCTGGTGTTGCCACGTAAGGGTTGTGCTTTTCATGAGAAAACAAGTTGTGGGTGTGTCGAGGCCTTGCCGATCAGAAAGTGCTCCATGGCTGAATATGTGGTTGCTTCAAGTTGTGTATTTACGGTCTTTTACATATTGACTTGGAATCAACTCTAATTCCAATGTTAGTCCATTATAGTTAGTTAAACAGCTTACAGACAAAATTGCAAAATGTAGACCTATCCCGTCTTTGCTAAATATGTTATTTTGAATCTGTTTGCAGTCCACATTGTTCTAAGTATTTGCATGGCTTCAATGTGGATATATATTTTCAATATATAATTTGATTTACACAACATGCCTACCACTTTGAAGATGCAAAATATTTTTTATTGTGAAACAAACAAGAAATAATACAAAAAAACGGAAAACTTGAGCATGCATAACTGTTCACCCCCCCAAAGTCAAAACATTGTAGAGCCACCTTTTGCAGCAATTACAGCTGCAAGTCTCTATAAACTTGGCACATCGAGCCACTGGGATTTTTGCCCATTCTTCAAGGCAAAACTGCTCCAGCTCCTTCAAGTTGAATGGGTTTTGCTGGTGTACAGCAATCTTTAAGTCATACCACAGAATCTCAATTGGATTTTTCTATTTATTCAACTAGGCAAGTCAGTTAAGAAGAAATTCTTATTTTCAATGATGGCCTAGGAACAGTGGGTTAACTGCCTTGTTCAGGGGCAGAAAGACAGATTTTGACCTTGTCAGCTCGAGGATTCAATCTTGCAACCTTTCAGTTTATTAGTCCAACACTCTAACCACTAGGCTACCGGCCACCCCAAAGCCCAGAATGAGGCCATTCCAAGACATTTAAATGTTTCCCCTTAAACCACTCCAGTGTTGCTTTAGTAGTATGCTTCAGGTCGTTGTCATGCTGGAAGGTGAACCTCCGTCCAGTCTCAAATCTCTGGAAGACTGAAACAGAATTCCCTCAAGAATTTCCCTGTATTTAGCGTCATCCATCGTTCCTTCAATTCTGACCAGTTTCCCAGTCCCTGTCAATGATAAACATCCCCACAGCATGATGCTGCCACCACCATGCTTCACTGTGGGGATGGTGTTCTCTGGGTGATGAGAGGTGTTGGGTTTGCGCCAGACATAGCGTTTTCCTTGATTGCCAAAAATTCTAAATTGTATTCTCATCTGACCAGAGTACCTTTCATATGTTTGGGAGTCTACCACATGCCTTTTGGCGAACACCAAACGTGTTTGATTATTTTTGTCTTTAAGTGGTCTTTTTTCTCGCCACTTTTCCGTAAAGCCCAGCTCTGTGGAGTGTTCCAAGGGGGATGAAGGTAGGCTAGTGTTGGGCCAGTAACTGAAAGGTTGCTAGATCAAATCCCTGAGCTGACAATGTAAAAATCTTCTGTTCTGCCCCTGAACAAGGCAGTTATCCCACTGTTCCTAAGCAGTCATTGTAAATAAGATGTTGTTCTTAACTGACTTGCCTAGTTAAATAAAGGTAAAACAAAAGTCAAAAGCTGAATAGGCTGTTTTTCTGCTGTCGAGATTCAGGACATAACCAACTGTGTTACCACTAGAACCAGCTTTTGGTTGGGCTTAAAATATCTCTACCAACCCTGCCTGAAATTAGCACTTTGGATCATGTGTTTAAGGACACGCCTAAAATATTTCCTCCCATCTGAGAGCAAGAGTGCTGACATAAGACAGGTAAATTGTCAAACCTGGCGTTAGGGCTGGAAAATGCCAGTGCATCAGTTTTTACATGACGAAATTGCAAACTAACGTGCATTTGACACTAGTGTCACCTTAACGGCAGCCAAAAATAGTGCCCTAAAGCAGAGATCTGGGCTTCAAGGTCCGCAGAATTGTTGTTTTTCCTTTCTCTGTGGAAAGAAACAGACTGTCCATAGTGAAGTTTGGGCAAATGCCAGATGGGCTGCTCCATCTTTAGTTCAGTGGTCTTTTCTAAATGTGGGTTTTTGAGCAGAATTATAATTATACAAACGTTACTACCCATCTACTGACATTCCTCCATTGTACCATTGCCCTGATAACCACAACTTGTTTATGTATCTCTTTCAGGGGAGAGACCGTATAAATGTCCCCACTGTGACTACGCTGGCACCCAGTCAGGCTCTCTAAAGTACCACCTCCAGAGGCACCACAGAGAACAGAGGAACACCATGGGAGCCTCTTCATCCACCGCCTCCTCCCCAGGCCTCACCATCGCCTCCCTGGGCAGAGGGGGAGCTCCACAGGGGGAGGGGATGGCCAAGCAGCGCCGGCCCCAGAGCCTCAACCACAGCTCGGCCACCAGAGGCCCGGCGGAGACGCCTTCCTCCAGGCACAATCAGCACCAGCCCTGGATCCTGGGCCTCCCCGAGCAGAGAGACAGGGAACACGCGAAGGCCATGGCGGGACTGAGAGAGGCAGATCTGGAGAGCCAGTACCGGTATCTGTCCGGGGTGATGGGGGCTTTGTACCAGGGAGGGATGGAGGGAGGGTGGACGGGGGAGTCACCAACGTCCACCCCCACCCCAACCCCGCCAAAGGCGCCCAAAGTGTCCCGCCGCAAACCGCTCACCACCAGCCGTATGGTGCCAGCTAATGGGAGGGAGAGGAAGGGAGGGGGGTCAGCTCCTCGGGGTTCCCAGGAAGGAGGGTTGTTGTCCCAGCCCCTGGACCTCTCCCGCCGCCCCTCCCCTGGGCTCGGAGGTCTGGAGGAGGATGGAGTACCAGGAGGAGGTGGAGGATCAGGGGATACCCTCAACCAGTGCCTGTTCTGTCCCTTCCGCACCTCCTCGGCCGAGCTCATGGCCATGCACCTCCAGGTCAACCACACCAGCAAGTCCAGGCGTAAGAGGAGGGCCCCCATCCCCAGCGCCCTGGGTGACCACGGGCCCCAGAGGCCTCCCCAACCCCAGGCCGACCCCAACCCCCTGGCCCTGTGGAGGTAAGAGATGCTTTTAGTAGACACTCTTATCCAGAGCAACTTATAATCTTTGCATAGGAAAAAACACAGTCCGCAAGTAGACTCTTCTACTTATGACGTGTATGACATGGTTAACACTTCCTAAAGTTGATCCTGTCCTATCCTAGGTATCTGAGCGAGGCCGAAGACCGGGCCCCCCTGGAGGAGTGGGCCTCATCCAGGATGGAGAGGGGGACGGAGAACGGC
The DNA here is from genome assembly GCF_045679555.1 of Salvelinus alpinus. NCBI lineage: Eukaryota > Metazoa > Chordata > Actinopteri > Salmoniformes > Salmonidae > Salvelinus > Salvelinus alpinus. The sequence goes on from NC_092116.1 coordinate 21,755,806, forward strand.
CTCACACTAGAGGAAGGGGACCTCGAGGGTCGCTACGACCACCACCACCCCCAGGCTTCTAACCGGGCCTCCACCACAATCAGGAACACACAGAGTGGCCTCGACGGTAGTAGGAAGTTGGATGAGGAAGAGGAGGAAGAAGAGGAAGACGAGGAAGAAGAAGAGGAGGATTTGGAAGGGGAGAGCAGTAGTCCTGGGGATTCTCCTAGAGAGCATGGGATGAGGATGTCTCTAACCATGTCACCTCCCCTCGGCTCTGACCGTCTAACCAGAGGGGAGGAAGGAGTGATGGGGGACTAAACAACAACAACAATGTCATCCTGCAGAGAGAAGGGAAAAAGCGGTTCAACTAGACAGAAAGGAAGTTGTTTGGGGGTCATAGGTTGGAGGTCTAGTTCATATCACTTCTTTTACATAGTTCAAGGTCATTGTCAAGGTCACGACCCCTGACCCTTGACTTTCAAGGGCCACGGACTGAGAACCATGTCCATGGAGAGGGTCATGTAAACAACAGCTCCTTAGGAACACTTAGGAACCCCTTTTAAACATCCTCCATTTTTATCTCTCTTCTTTTAATATTTACATCCCGGGAGTTCAGTGCAGTCCTCTCCATTTCTCAACCAACCACAACCCCCCTTGTACAAACACACAGTACAGTGTAGGACTTTTGAGGCCTTCTCTTCTATATTTCAACGTTTCCTGTTTTCCATTCCATCTCCTACCAAGAGGGCTAATTGTGATGATTTGATCGAGATTGTCCTCTTGCTGCTGTGAGTCTTAATATTAGTATGTGAGCAAAAAGAAACTGTGACATTCTACTATTCCAGAGAACACAAAAAGGATTTTATCAGACCTTATACTTAATGTTTTGAGAATAATAATACTTATAAGAGTAACGTTGTTGATTAGTTATACAACCCACCGCTGTGAATGGAGGAAATCTTTAGCAGAACAAGTGTCAAAATAAGCCAAACTTCATCACAACTGCCGTTTAAATAAGATACCACTTCTTGACACTTTCAAGGTCATATTATGGTCTGTTCAAGAGCACCGATTCGGAACCTCAGTTCAACCGGAACCATTCAAGCTGTCAACTCAAGCTAAGCTATCCAGCTGTCTGCAACAACAACAAAAAACACAACAGGAGCAACTTTTTAACAGACAACTATTGACATGACAATGATCAAGGACAAGATGATCCTGGACCCTGTTATCACTGCCTCTCATTGGTCGGATGGCTGTTCCGAGGTCACCACGGGAACAGAGGAGCAGTTAGTCATTTCCTGTTTTCCCCTCAGTTTAGTGCCTGTCTATGTATGGTATGTCGTCAAGGGAGATCTACAGTATAGACCAGTGTTTCTGGGCTCTTTTGGAACAATGATATCTGAGTATACAGTATAAAGCTAAAGTATATATGTTTAAAAAATGGTTCTAGGGTATTGTGAATAGAAAGCTGTAGTGGTATACAAAGTGGTGTGGATCTGTCTCTCGTTACAAGAGACCGATAGCATCTCTCTGTTGCTTCTGTGAAAAGAAAAAGATAAAGCACTTAGTTGATGATGATGAAACAATAGATATACATATGAATCAAAAGAGGTCAAGGTGAAAGGTCAAGAAGTGAAAATGTAGGTGAAAGGTCAGAGGTCAGTGTTTACAGCAGAAATGCCAGCGTGTTCAGAGTCGGACGTGGGATAACGGTTATTTCTTACGTTGTCGTGGTGACCAACTGACCACTGAACAAACAGAAGACTGTTTTGGGGGACACGGGACCGACAGACAGACGGACTGTGCATCCCGAACACAATCAGCTGACACGTCTGGTCAGGTGACCAAGGCGCCACGACCGTGTCACACTCTTTCATTTCATTCCTTTTACCAGAAATAGAAAAAAAAACAAGGGGGAGGAAAGATGGAGGAGAGAAAAGAGTAAGTTCCCTCACAGAGCGGGGGACTGAAGCTGAGAACGGAAACTGCTGTACTCTTGGGGAACGCCGTCTTTTAGATGACTAGATTCATTTCTTTTTAAGAGAAGAAGAAGAACAGTAGAAAAGAGTAAGCATTAAAAAAAACCTAACAAATCCATAGATACATTCCGGTAGAATGTGTGTGTAGCTTTTGTAAAGACAACAAGATAAGAAAAAAATAAGAAAAAAATCCCTTTGTTTATTTTCATTTCAAGAAGAGAAGCTTACAGAGAAGGTTATGAATATAGGTAATAATAATAAATATAAGGCTTGTTGTTGTGAGGAAAACACTAGTTGGAATGTCTGTCTATCAGGGTTAGGGTCAATTCCAGTCAATTCCAGTCAATTCAGAAAGTCAACCCTATTCCAATTCCAAATTTTCCCCATTGAAGAGAATTGGAATTTCAGTGTACTTCCTGAATTGACTGGAATTTAAATGGAATTGACCCCAAACCTGCTGTCTATAAAGAGCACTGTGCAAGGTTTATAATTTCCCAAAGTAGTCATTTTTATTTTGACTTTATCGATAGACCAAACCTATATCTTATGAAAATGTAATGAGTCACATTCTGTTGGAGTAAAAAGCTGCCGTTTCCATCCCCTCGCCCCGATCAATCAATCAATCAATCAATCAATCAATCAATCAATCAATAATCCAATCAAAACTTTATTCTCATGTTATTATTAAGTGCTTGTATGAGATTCAAGTTTACATCACAAAATATAATTTGATATCAAAATATGAACCTATTTCTAGTGTCACATGGTATTGTCTTAGAGCATCATACCACACTCTGTTCTGCACACAGTGAACATGCAAATATCTTATAATTAAAAAAAAATATGAATCTCTACTTATGATTGTAAACATCACTAAACTATTTGATTGGATAAGCCTGCCTTCTCGTCCTCTTTGCCCATTGGTTGACGGCGAGAGCCTGGGATCGGAACCGCAGCCTTACTTTTGGTTCACGTGCATTATGTGTTTTACTTCTATCCTCATTACAGCGCCTTATATGAGTTTAGAAGTTCTCTAAGTGGTGTTTCCTTAAAGACAGGCTACATCCATCACTGCACCCTATTCTCTATATAGTCTGTTACTTTTAACCAGGACCATTGAGCCCCGGTCAAAACTAGTGCTAAGCACCCTGATCGAAAGTAGTGTACTATTTAGGGAATAGAGTGCCCATTTGGATGTAGACTGTAGTGTCAAAGCCACCGTGCCTTCTGTGTCAAGCACTTCCTGGATTTGGTATTTTGTAAGCTCACCAAAAGCACTTAGCCCACATCTCTCTCTCTCTCTCTCTCTCTCTCTCTCTCTCTCTCTCTCTCTCTCTCTCTCTCTCTCTCTCTCTCTCTCTCTCTCTCTCTCTCTCTCTCCCTCTCTCTCTCTCTCTCTCTCTCTCTCTCTCTCTCTCTCTCTCTCTCTCTCTCTCTCTCTCTCTCTCTCTCCCCCTCTCTCTCTCTCTCTCTCCCCCCTCTCTCTCTCTCTCTCTCTCTCTCTCTCTCTCTCTCTCTCTCTCTCTCTCTCTCTCTCTCTCTCTCTCTCTCTCTCTCTCTCTCTCTCTCTCTCTCTCTCTCTCTCTCTCTCATCCTCTTTGTGACCTTCCAATTTTGTTCTGTCCAGTCGCTCCCCCCTTTCAATCCCTTCGTAACCTCTCTTTCTCTTCTTCCTCGCTTCTGTAACCTGTCACTCTCTCTCTTTTTCCTCGCTCCTGTAACCTGTCACTATCTTCTTCCTCGCTTCTGTAACCTGTCACTCACTCTTCTTCCTCGCTTCTGTAACCTGTCACTCTCTTCTTCCTCGCTTTTGTAACCTGTCACTCTATCTTCTTCCTCGCTTCTGTAACCTGTCACTCTCTCTTCTTCCTCGCTTCTGTAACCTGTCACTCTCTCTTCCTCGCTTCTGTAACCTGTCACTCTCTCTCTTCTTCCTCGCTTCTGTAACCTGTCACTCTCTTCTTCCTCGCTTCTGTAACCTGTCACTCTCTCTCTCTTCCTGTCTTCTGTAACCTGTCACTCTCTCTTCTCTACCTCCCTTCTGTGACCTCTCTTTCTTTTCTTCCACTCTTTCACAACCTGTCACTCTCTCTTCCTCTCTTCTGTAACCTGTCACTCTCTCTCTCTGTGGCACCATTAGAAGGTGATGATGTGTACTATCTGGTATTGAGGCCTTTTATTATTAGATTTGTATTGTCAGTTTGTGTGATGTCCGTACGTTTGTTTGACATTTGATGCCTGATGAGATGGAGTAACATGATGAGATGGAGTCTTCTTCTTATAATTATTATTATTATTGATTTGGCATTATTATGGAGAAGAAAGAAAGAAAAACAGAAAAACATGTGTTGTTTAATGTTGTACAGAACATTATAGCACTAGAGATGTTGTGTTTTTAAAAAGAGAGCATAAACCCAAGTGCTAGTCCCGCACACTCCTCCCTCCCATTGGCAGATAGGACAAATGCCCTGCCAACGATAGGAGAAGTGACCTAAAGGTAACTGACTTGCCCTCAAACTGACAAACATGTTCGATCCAATGAATCTAATCTACATCGTACTCTCAAATTACCCACAGAATATGTCATATTTTTATTTAAATGCTTTAACCAGTCAGTTAAGAACAAATTCTTCTTTACAATGACGGCCTACCCCAGCGACGCTGGGCCAATTGTGCGTCGCCCTATGGTACTCCCAATCACGGCCAGTTGTAATACAGTCTGGATCGAACCAAGGTCTGTAGTGACGCCTCTAGCACTGAGATGCAGTGTCTTAGACCACTGCGCCAATTTGGAGCACTATATATAATGTGATAATATGAATGTCCCAGACAGGCAACAGGCAATCTTAAATATTTCCTCAATTGCTTTTTGCACTGAAAAATCTCCCTGAAACATGCTTGAAATCTTTTAATTGGTGCCTAGCTACACTCACCGGACAGTTTATTAGGTACACCTATCTAGCACCAGTTCGGACCCCCCTTTTCCTCCAGAACAGACTAAATTCTTGGGTCATTCTACAAGGTGTCGGAAACGTTCCACAGGAGATTGTTCCATGCTGACACGATGGCATCACGCAGTAGCTGCAGATTGGACAGCGGTACAGCCTGTTCCTTCTCATCCCAAATATGTTCTGTTGGGTTGAGGTCTGGGGACTGCGCAGGCCACTCAAATACAACTCACTGTCATGTTCCAGGCAATCTTTTTCCACTCCTCAAGTGTCCAGAGTTGGTGATCGCGTGATCACTGGAGCCGTTTCTTGTTTTTAGCTGATAGGAGTGGAACCCTGGGTGGTCGTCTGCTGAAATAGCCCATCCATGACAAGAATCAACGAGTTGTGCATTCCGAGATGTCGTTCTGCACACCACTGTTGTAGTGCGCCGTTATTTGTCTGTTTTTGGCCCACCCGTTAGCTTGCACGATTCTTGCCGTTCGTCTTCGACCTCTCTCATCAACGAGCTTTTTTCGCCCACAGGACTGCCGCTGACTGGATGTTTTTTATTTGTAGCACCATTCTCAGTAAACCCTCGACACTGTCATGCCTGAAAAGCCATTTCTGAGATACTGGATCTGGCACGACGATCATACCACACTCAAAGTTGCTTAGGTCACTCGTTTTGCCCATTCTAACATTCAATCAAACAATAACTGAATGCCTTGGTGCCTGTCTGCCTGCTTTATATAGCAAGACATTGCCACATGATTCACTGTCTATAGGAGCAATCCATTTTCATGAATGGGGTGGTGTACCTAATAAACTGTCCGGTTAGTGTATATTTTTGACCCTTAATTTCTTAGTTGGTTTTTCAAAGAAACAAACTACAGGGGTGTGTGAGGGCATCCTATAGTGATAGGTTGTGTCCCAAATGGCACCGTATTCCCTATTAAATGCCCTGCTTTTGACCAGGGCCATAGGGCTCTGGTCCAAAGCAGTGCACTATAGGGTGCCATTTGGTCCAATACCACTGTCTGTTGGAGAGGTGGAGGGAAGTGCTGGGTTTGGGCTCTTGTGTAGATGACTGCCATTGCAGTGAGGGAAAAATGTACCTAACAAAGTAGTAACTAATAATATGAGTTTGTGGACAGATTAAAAAAAAAAACATTAGAGATGAATAAACGCAAAGAAAAACAAGGTTTGACGATTTATTTTTGTGAGTCCTGTGTCATTCTCTAATGCTCTCTTACAGTGTTTTTATTTCAAAGTCAGTACCTGAGAAGGATTGAAGGGGGACAGGGGTAAAGAAAAAGACAGAACACTCCATAGGGAAGAAAGAAACCTTGAGAGGAACCAGGGCCCGTATCCACAAAACCTCTCAGTCAGAGCACTGATCTAGGATCAGTTCTTCCTTTTGGATCATAATGAATAATAGATATTATATGTATCACACGCAGGATATGAACCTGGGTTCATCACTAGTTTTGAAATTGGTAGGCGGGGCTACCTCATCACATGACCCTGACCGAATCAAGTGTGTTACATAAAAACAGATCCTATATCAGCAGTCCTACTCTCAGATGCATTCAATTATATGTAGGGTTGCAACATAAGATTAAAGCTGCAAGCAGCATTGCCGGGGTTCAGCTGTGTGCCCAATGTGCCACCATTAGGACAAGTTGGACACATTGCCCTAGTACGAGTTACTTCTGTACTATTTAACATGCTTGCCAAATATCAGAAGTCAAAATTAAACTGATCATGCAATATTGTTTGCTTTTTATGTATTTTGGACCATTTTCAATGATGTTGACTACTTTAAACATCTTCTCCAGAACCGCTGGACCGATCGGAACCAAATTTGGTATATAGCATCTATGAATTTGGTATATAGCATCTATGAATTTGGTATATAGCATCACCATTTTCCAAAACTCTAGCTGAAAAAGTATGGCCGCTATGAGGCAATGAGCTTGAATAAATGGTTTTACCTGTCCAACAGCACCACAATGTGGACAAACACAACTATATTTTACAGGTTAGCTAGACTATCCTTGAACATGTGTGCCAAATTTCATCACTTTGAGTCAAACAGATCAAGAGATATAAAAATGTGCCCGTTATAGCGCCACCATGTGGTCAATATGAATGTGCTGAGCTATGTTCACTCTTCACAGTGTTTGGAACATGTGTACCACGTTTCGTTACAATACAAATATCTGTGACTGATTTATATGCATTTATGTGACAAACGACGCCCACGTGAATGTTTATTGGTCCGTTGCGGCCATGTTGTTTGATGTACTAGCCTGGGTTATGTGTTAACAGACCTTGGTCCATACATGCCATATATCAAGTTTTGCAAAGATCGGTCATTCGGTGCCAGAGTAGCGTTTGAAGTGTTTTTGACAACATTCAAAATGATGGAGAATCCAACAGGGCGGACTTTATGGGTTCTTGAGGCAAATTTGTTCAATGTGAGGAAACGGAGCTATGGACAAAATTTCATGAATCTAGGTCAAACGGGGCGCAGAGGCTGATCTTTCAAAGTTTGCATTTTTTATTGCTTGTTAAAGCGACACCATGTGGCCAATTGGCATGATATTGCATGAGAGGGTGTGACCCTTGGGACTTTACCATGTTGCTAAATTGCACAATCCTGGGCCTTTTCATCTCACTGGAATTTGCTTTTTTCCCACCGAAACGGCAGAAAAAATGAACATATTAATAACAATAATCAACTGGACCGCTGGACCGATCTGAACCAAATTCGGTATATAGCATCAAAAACACAATTTTCCAAAACTCTAGCTGAAACAATATGGCCACTATGGAGCAATGAGCTTGCATGAATAACAATAATGAACGGCAACAAATACGACAGGGTTTCTCCAGCTTTGCTGCTGAGCCCCTAATTAACACACCAGATTAGAACTTGATGGGACTTCACCATGCCTTCACTAAAGGGTTACGACATCCATGTGACTGTACACTGTTGAACCATCATAGTGCAGTGTGCCATGATAAATGATGTTATCATATGAGTGTCTAGTCATACTGGCCTATAACAGTGTTGGAGTACCGGAGGACATCAAGACCAGTCAGTACATTAGAGACATTTGTTTTGTATTTAAACGCCACTTTAAATGTGTACATGACACTGCAACAAAATGTCCCCGTGGGGACAATAAAGTCAGTAAGTAAGTAAGACAATTTTTTGCAAATTGGCACTCCACCCTTCACCTCTCGACAACTTGGGCGACATCCAAAATGGCACCATATTCCCTAATTAGTGCACTACTTTTGAACAGGGCTCATGGGGCTCTTGTCTATAGCACTATATAGTGCCATTTGGCATGCACGCCTTGACTGTAAAAATAGACGGTGGAGCTCTATCGTCCTCTAGTGGGTATAACAGGCACATCTAGATTCTCAGGTATCATTAATGTGATTCTGTGACTGGAGGGAGTATGAATGTGATTATGATAGAGGGGGGCCACTGTCTGTTTTCCTGGCTGATACAATTACAAAATCGTAAGGAAAATGTGTGGTTCCCATTCCTCTAAGGGGAACGATAGCACAATGTAGGTCTCATGGTCACGTACCCACACATTTTCCAGACATATAGGATGAACAGAAAATATATTAGATAACATCACTGTCTGTCATTATATATGATACGACGATTGATGATGTCATGTCGGCCTATTTTGAGATCTATGCTTCTCATAGCGCATGCACCAGTCATCAAATATGACGCATTTTAGGAGATCGTCTCAATGGTGTCATTTTTACATTCAAATCTGATTAAGCTTCTCTCGTTTTAATTGTTTTGTTAGAAATGTTACTTTATCTATTCCCAAGTGATTTATTCAAAGATTCATGTCCAGGAGTAAGCGTCCGCGCATCACCGCTCAGTTGGCACAAGGGCAAGTCTCCAGTGAGTGGGTGAGAGCGCTCTTTGAGTGGGCGAGCAAGAAAGAGTAGAAGAGAGGGTGGGGGGAGGCAGAGAGGTACCGAGGATTCTGTCGTTCTCTGTTGCACAAAACCGCACTGCTTGCTCTGACTGCACTATTCATGCTGCTGTATCCTAGACTGTCTGCTTGAGACGGAGTCAGTTTACCGTTTAGCCCAATGAAACGTTGCGCTGCTCCACTCTACACCCGTCCCCAACTCTTCTGTCTTTGACAAATCCGTTTAGTTTCTCTTTAAAACCTTTGATCGACTGAAGTGTTTTTCCAAGGAAAGAGACCGTTGAAACTGCCAGTATAACCGGTTATAAAAACGTGAAGAAGTCACTTGTTTGAAGAACTCTCTCCCCACTGCACGTACTCAACATGAGCGAGGTAGGTGTGCAGATCAACTAGCTCTGTTTCTAACAGTTGGAGCCGCAGTTGTTGTTAGGCTATATTAATGAGGTGATTATTATTATTCCACCGTTATTGTACTGATTGCGCTAAAGGCTATACGCTATGAGAATGCATAATATAACTCCATTTGTTATATAATCCGCACCATTCAGTAAATCCCATGGCTATGCTTGGATGGAAATTATAGCCAGTTTTTGATTCACTTTAACATGGGGACGTATTCATTTTTTACCCTGCTCACATAACTGTCTATCTGAGTATCTTTAAGATGATACCACCACGACACACCGCACCTCCACCCCATGGCCGCAACCCATGCAAGGTGCGGTAAAAACATTTTTAAAAGTCTCGTTTTCAGAGCGCAGCTCTGTCTCCATCTTCTTGCGACTATCGGTTGGCTCCGGTACCAAATCAAACGGGCACTGTACCGAGAGCGCGAGGCGAGAATCACTGGACGTCCGCACACAAATACCTGGCTGTTACCGGCTCTAGGTTGTAGTCTACCGAGGCCTGCATCGCCGGTGGGCATTGTGAACAGCCGTCCAAGCACAGCGATGGGTGGCAAAAGTCTCTTCCGCCGCCGGTGTGAATTGTCACGCAGATGTCAGACACACCTGTTTCTCTGGAATAGAGTTGATTTTATTACGAACCATCTGGGCTATATGGCTACGCGGTCTATCATGGACTTAAACCATGATGTAGCACGTCCATTTCTTTTCTAATTGATCAAATAAACTTTAGTCTTCATGGTTTAGCCTACCTGTTTTGCCTATACCCATTTTGTCTCTGGTATCCATTTATTAAGATATTGACATTTCACATAAATGTAATTTGGCATTTGACTATTCAAAATGTTATTATTAGGCCTACAGTAATCGGGACTAAATTGGACATCCTTTATAATGTTTCAGACTCGTAAGTGGCACCCTATTCCCAGGGCTCATAGGACTGGAGTAGGGTACCAATGGGCCCTCGTCGAAAGTAGTGCACTAAATAGGGAATACCATTTGGGACATATCCACATATTATAGTTCTATGCCAAGTACGTGTTGGTTCTTGGTGAATCTGTTTTTTCACTTTTAGTCAATGTAGGATCATATACTATATGTTCACGTATTAGAGATATTTTTTAAACTTTATTTAACGAGGCAAGTCAGTTAAGAACAAATTCTTATTTACAATGACAGCCTAGGAAAAGTGTGTTAACTGCCTTGTTCAGGGGCAGAACAACAGATTTTTACCTTGTCAGCTCAGGGATCTTTCAACCTTTCAGTTACTAGTCCAACACTCTAACCACTAGGCTACCTGCCGCCACGTATTTCAGGTTGGAAATGTTCTTGAACTACAATTATTCATATCTTTCAACGTTTGCCTACAACTTATTAAGAGCAATAATCACAATACTTATTAGTGACACTATTAATCGGTTTTGCCGTTTCGATTATAATGAATAATATTATACTGAACAAAAATATAAATGCATCATGCAACAATGTCCTTGATTTTACTGAGTTACAGTTCATATAAGGAAATCGGTCACTTGAAATAAATTCATTAGGCCCTAATCTATGGATTTCACATGACTGAGATATGCATCTGTTGGTCACAGATACCTTTAAAAAAAAATGGGCCTCAAAATGGGCCTCAGGATCTCATCACGGTATTTTTGTGCATTCAATTTGCCACTGATAAAACACAACTGTGTTCATTGTCTGTAGTTTATACCTGCCCATACCATAACCCCACCGCCACTATGGCGCACAACTATACCTGCCCATACCATAACCCCACCGCCACTATGGCGCACAACATAGACATCAGCAAACCGCTCGCCCACACAAGGCCATACATGTGGCTTGCGGTTGTGAGACCAGTTGGATGTACTGACAAATTCTCTAAAATTACATTGGAGGTGGCTTATGGTAGAGAAATTAACATTCAATGCTCTGGCAACAGCTCTGGTGGATATTCCAATTCCATGTTCCCTCCAAACACATCTGTGGCATTGTGTTGTGCACAAACTGCACATTTTAGAGTAGCCTTTTGTCCCAGCACAAGGAGCACCTGTGTAATGATCATGCTGTTTAATCAGCTTCTTGAAATGCCACACCTGTCAGGTGGAAGGATTATCTTGGCAACAGAGAAATGCTCACAAACAGGGATGTAAACAAATTTGTGCAGAGCATTTGAGAGAAATAAGCTTTTTGTGTGTATGGAAAATGTATTGGATGTTAAATTTCAGCTCATGAAACATGGGACCCAGACATTTCAATGTTCTTTTTATATTTTTGTTCTGTGTATATGGACAGGGGGAGGGATCTGAACCTAGATCAGAACTCCTACTCTGAGTCACTTTGTGAGTACGGGCCCTGCACTGCAGTCGCACTGTTGGCTAACTTACTCGGTACCACTTGGTGCTCTTGTGGTTGTGTTGGATAAGTAGAGTGGACAGATGGCTCTTCTATTTGCCTCCGTTTCGCGACCCCCCTGTCGGCTTTATCTTTTTTCAAATCTACTTTCCACCCAAGGTTGACATGTTTGATGGTGTTCCTGCTATTCTTCATCTCTTTAGTAAAACCACACAATATTCCCCTTAGCAACAGCGCGAGAACATACTGTACAGCCAGGGTATTAAAACTCGTGCGCACATATACCCGGGAGCGCCAATATGCGCGGCGCATTTGCAAGCCTCTGAAGACAAGAGTTGAGTAGCGTGCAATGAAACGAGTTGCCTTATGTAAGTCATGTTTGGCGCCAGAATTGACACAGCTGCTTGTTTTGAAGTCTTTCTTTTCATTTTGTACTTGTCGCCTCTCTTGTCAAGTTCAGACGCGTTGGAATTTGTGACTGATTATTTATTCATAAAATATAACATTATATAGACTAGGCTGTAGCACAGATAGATTTAAGAAATTACATTTGCGCAACTGTCGCAAGTGCCTGCAGGCAGCCTACACACGCACACATGCTTGCAATTAACAGTTAGCAGGTTTCCTCCTCACTAAACACGTTCTATTTTAGTCATGTGGGGCTAATTAGCAGGTCTTAATTGCAGCGCGAGGCCAATCCTCCAGCCACTGAGGCAAAAAGTGAAAAAGTGCCAATCCCCCCTCCATCTCTCAACCTATCCCCCATTATCTCTGCCTTCCTGACTCTATCTCTCCCTCTCCTCTTCTTGACTGGGATGTTAGAATATTATTGGCTTTTCGCTCGGTCCCCTCCTCTCCTACTCCTCCTTCCCCCCCTCTCCTCCGACAGGGAGATAATCCCTTTATTTCTGTCTATAAATAAAGACATTTTTCTGCTGAGGAGGGTAGTTCCTCTTTCTCTCTCCTCTCCCGTGGACCCGATGCAGTTTTAAGCCTTCCTGTAGGCTTATACACTACTATCCAAACGTTTGGGGTCACTTAGAAATGTCCTTGTTTTTGAAAAAACAAACATTTTCTTCCATTAAAATAACATAAAATTGATCAGAAATACAGTGTAGACATTGTTAATGTTGTAAATGGCTATTGTAGCTGGAAACCGCAGATTTTTAATGGAATATCAACATAGGCGTACAGAGGCCCATTATCAACATCCAAGTTGATCATTTTAAAAGGCTAATTGATCATTAGAAAACCCTTTTGCAATTATGTTAGCACAGCTGAAAACTGCTGTTCAGATTAAAAAAGCAATAAAACTGGCCTTTAGACTAGTTGGATAACTCCATGGAGAACAAGAGCACCTCCTCCCAGAGCCCACTGCTCTGAGGCTAGGTAACAGGTAATAAATCCATGATAATCGGAAATTTCAATAAGCATTTCTCTACGGCTGGCAATGCTTTCCTCCTGGCTACCCCGGCCAACAGCCCCCCCCCCCCGCAGCTACTTGCCCGAGCCTCCCCAGCTTCTCCTTCACCCAAATCCAGATAGCAGATGTTCTGAATGAGCTGAAAAACCTGGACCCGTACAAATCAGCTGGGCTAGACAATCTGGACCCTCTCTTTCTAAAACTATCCGCCGCCATTGTTGCAACCCCTATTACCAGTCTGTTCGACCTCTCTTTCGTATCGTCCGGATTGGAAAGCTGCCGCGGTCATCCCCCTCTTCAAAGGGGGTGACACTCTAGACCCAAACTGTTATAGACCTATTTCCATCCTGCCCTGCCTCTCTAAAGTCTTCGAAAGCCAAGTTAACTAACAGATCACTGACCATTTCGGATCCCACCGTATCTTCTCCGCTGTGCAATCCGGTTTCCAAGCTGGTCACGGGTGCACCTCAGCCACGCTCAAGGTACTAAACAATATCATAACCGCCATCAATAAAAAACAGTACTGTGCAGCCGTCTTCATCGACCTGGCCAAGGCTTTCGACTCTGTCAATCACCGTATTCTTATCGGCAGACTCAATAGCCTTGGTTTCTTAAATGACTGCCTCGCCTGGTTCACCAACTACTTCTCAGTTTGAGTTCAGTGTGTCAAATCAGAGGGCCTGTTGTCCGGACCTCTGGCAGTCTCTATGGGGGTACCACAGGGTTCAATTCTCGGGCTGACTCTTTTCTCTGTATATATCAATGATGTTGCTCTTGCTGCGGGTGATTCCCTGATCCACCTCTACGCAGACGACACCATTCTGTATACATCTGGCCCTTCTTTGGACACTGTGTTAACTAACCTCCAAATGAGATTCAATGCCATACAACACTCCTTCCGTGGCCTCCAACTGCTCTTAAACGCTAGTACAACCAAATGCGTGCTTTTCAACCGTTCGCTGCCCGCACCCGCCCGCCCGACTAGCATCACTACCCTGGACGGTTCTGACCAAGAATATGTGGACAACTACAAATACCTAGGTGTCTGACTAGACTGTAAACTCTCCTTCCAGACTCATATTAAACCTCTCCAATCCAAAATCAAATCTAGAATCGGCTTTCTATTTCGCAACAAAGCCTCCTTCACTCACGCCGCCAAACTTACCCTAGTAAAACTGACTATCCTACTGATCCTCGACTTTGGCGATGTCATCTACAAAATAGCTTCCAATACTCTACTCAGCAAACTGGATGCAGTCTCACACTGCCATCCGTTTTGTTACCAAAGCCCCTTATACCACACACCACTGCGATCTGTATGCTCTAGTCAGCTGGCCCTCACTACATATTCGTCGCCAGACCCACTGGCTCCAGGTCATCTATAAGTGTATGCTAGGTAAAGTTCCGCCATATCTCAGCTCACTGGTCACGATAATAATACCCACCCGTAGCACGCGCTCCAGCAGGTATATCTCACTGGTCATCCCCAAAGCCAACACCTCCTTTGGCCGCCTTTCCTCCCAGTTCTCTGCTGCCAGTGACTGGAACGAATTGCAAAAATCACTGAAGATGGAGACTTATATTTCCCTCACTAACTTTAAACATCAGCTATCTGAGCAGCTAACCGATCGCTGCAGCTATACATAGTCCATCTGTAAATAGCCCACCCAATCTACCTACCTCATCCCCATATTGTTTTTATAAAATGTTCTGCTCTTTTGCACACCAGTATCTCTACTTGCACATAATCATCTGCTCATTTATCACTCCAGTGTTAATCTGCTAAATTGTAATTACTTCGCTACTATGGCCTATTTATTGCCTACCTCCTCACGCCATTTGCACACACTGTATATAGACTTTCCTTTTTTTCTATTGTGTTATTGACTGTATGCTTGTTTATTCCGTGTGTAACTCTGTGTTGTTGTTTGTGTCGCACTGCTTTGCTTTATCTTGGCCAGGTCGCAGTTGTAAATGAGAACTTGCTCTCAACTAGCCTACCTGGTTAAATAAAGGTGAAATAAAAAATAAAACATTGTTGAGTATCTGGAGCATCAGCATTTGTGGGTTCGATTACAGGATCAAAATGGCCAGAAACAAAGCACTTTCTTCTGAAACTCATCAGTCTATTCTTGTTCTGAGAAATGAAGGCTATTCCATGCGAGAAATTGCCAAGAAACTGAAGATCTCATACAAAGCTGTGTACTACTCCCTTCACAGAACAGCGCAAACTGGCTATAACCAGAATAGAAATAGGAGTGGGAGGCCCTGGTGTGCTCCCAGCATCCCGGAGTCCCCTCTTCACTGTTGACGTTGAGACTGGTGTTTTGCGGGTACTATTTAATGAAGCTGCCAGTTGAGGACTTGTGAGGCATCTCTTTCTCAAACTAGACACTCTAATGTACTTGTCCTCTTGCTCAGTTTCTATTCTGGTTAGAGCCAGTTTGCAGTTTGTATAACAGGTTGCGTATGCTTTGGCGCTATTCTTTATCCCCTCCAATATATCTTTAGCTGTGCTGTTTCTCTTAGAGATGTAGAGTGGTATTTGTGGTTGGATTAAAGACCACCACATGCTGTGAAAATTATGAAAATGAAAAAAATTATCCATAAAAGGCAGTTAAATGTCTAAAGTCAAACTTGTCATGTTTTCTTGTTCTCCCCCTTTGTCACTCCCTCCCCTCTCTCCTCTTTCCTACGCTCCTCCTCTTTAAGACCCCTCGTCTGTTTCTCTTCAAATCTCTCTCTCTCTCCATTTCCCCCTCTCTCTCCTTCTCTCCCAATCTCTCTCTCTCTCCCCTCCATCTCCCCCTACTCCCTCTCTCTCTCTAACTTTCCCCCTCTCCTCTTCTCTCCTCTCTCTCTCTCTCTCTCCCCCTCTCTGTCTCTCCACTTCACCGTTTCAAACCGCATCACCAGTCATCAGACATCATGGGCTCATACCAAATCGCACCCTATTCCCTACATTGTGCACTACTTCTGACCATAGCCTTGTGGGTGCTGGTCAGAAGTAGTGCACTTCATGGGGAATAGGGTGCCATTTAGGACGCATACATAATCCTCCATCTCCCAGGTGTCAGTGTATTTTTGAAGTACGTTACCCAATAGACTCCCTTCCATCCACCTACTTACAGTACTTACATAAAACCATTAACTGGAAATAGTTTACATTTAGGGCCAATGTTTCTGGTTGGAGAGCGAGGTAGCGAGCGTTGGTTGAAAGTCATCGTCAGATCTTGACGTCTGGAGAAGGAGAGCGAGAAGGAGAGAAAGAGAGAGATGGGAGGTAGATAGAGAGGGGGGTAGAGATAGAGAGTGAGAGAAAGAGACTGAGATAGAGTAATAAAGAGAAATAGAGAGAGAGAGAGGGAGCTATATAGAGATAGTGAGAGGGATAGGGAGAGAGAGAGACAGAGAGGGTGTGAGAGAGAGAGAAAGAGAGGGGAGATAGATAGAGAGTGTGTGAGAGAGAGAGAGGGGGAGAGAAATAGAGAGGGGGGGTAGAGAGAGAAAGAGGGAGAGGGTGGGGAGATAGATAGAGATAGAGCAATAGAGAGGGAAGAGAGATAGAAAGAGAGATAGTTGATCAGGTGATGACATGACAGTATCAGATTAAGAGAAAGAGAGAGAGAGGATCAGGTGATGACATGGCAGTATCAGATTGAGAGAGAGAAAGAGAGAGAGAGAGTCAGGTGATGGCATGGCAGTATCAGATTGAGAGAGAGAAAATGTCAAATTGTCATTAGAGATCAACAAGGAAAGGACTTGATTTGTATGATTTTACATCTTCAGAAAGAAAGTACAGGAGAGGGTATCAGAGTGGCAGTCCTTAACATGATCCATATCTGAATATTGAATTACATGATGCAAGGCAATGACGAACAGTTTGTTCTCCTACCGCTTCAATGCTGGAGAGTATGAAGAGAAAGGGGGAAGCCAAGACCTTTTAAAACAGAAGAAACCGAGTGTTGACTAACTGGTCTATGAGGAGGTTCATATAGAGACAGTCAAAGTGGTTCAGGATGGAAAATAAAAGCGAGGACTGGAGTCCTTCAAAATGACATGTTCAGCAGTGAGAAAACAGCTTGGTGGATACAGTAGGCCTATACTGTAGAACAGTGTGTGTGTTTCTACATTTTTGCGTGCTTTAATTCCTGTGTGTGTGTGCTTACGCTCGTGTGTGTGTGTGTGTGTGTGTGTGTGTGTGTGTGTGTGTGTGTGTGTGTGTGTGTGTGTGTGTGTGTGTGTGTGTGTGTGTGTGTGTGTGTGTGTGTGTGTGTGTGTGTGTGTGTGTGTGTGTGTGTGTGTATGTGTCCATCTGGCTAAGTGCAGTTGGGAGCAGTGAGGATAACATACAGCAGTCCAGTATGCAGTCTGGAGGAGTGACAGACAGACAGCTGGTGGAGTACAGTTTACATCCCCATGAACAGCCGGCTAGATTATGAATTCAGTGTAGAGCTGAGCCAAATGGCCATACTACTGTAACACATAGCTGAACACAGAGTAAGGTTACAAAATCTCTCTCTCGCTTGTCTTGCTTGTCTTGTTCTCGCTTGTCTCTCTCTCCTGAGCATAGTCCTATGGGCCATTTAGGACGCAGGCATAATCCTCCATCACCCAGGTGTCAGTGTATTTTTGAAGTATGTTACCCAATAGACTCCCTTCCATCCACCTACTTACAGTACTTACATAAAACCATTAACTGGAAATAGTTTACATTTAGGGCCAATATTTCTGGTTGGAGAGCGAGGTAGCGAGCGTTGGTTGAAAGTCATCATCAGATCTTGACGCCTGGAGCGAGAGAGGGGAGGGAGGGAGGAGAGGGGGGTAAGGAGAGAGAGAGAGAGAGAGAGAGAGAGAGAGAGAGAGACAGAGAGAGGCAAGTTGTGATTAGAGAAAAAATAAAGGACTTTATTTTGTGTTTATTTTTAAAGTAAAAAAATTAAGTAGCGGAGGAGAGTGTATCAGAGTGGCCGTCCTTAACATGCTCCATATCTGAATATTGAATTACGTTATGCAAAGCAATGCAGTTTGTCCTCTGATTGCTTCATTTTTTAAGTATGGAGAGCTAGACCTATTAAAACATAAGAAACTGAGTGTTGACTAACTGGTCTATGAAGTATTTGTTTTTTATTAAGGATCCCCATTAGCTGCTGCCAAGGCTACTCTTCCGGGGTCCAGCAACATCAAGGCAGTTACAAACAATTTAAAATATGACATTTCATAACACTTTACTCAATACATGTAGTGTGCTCCCTTAGGCCACTACACCACGATCACATATTTACAATACAACATCCATGTGTACGTGTGTGTACAGTGTGTCTTATCATCTGTATGTGTGTCTATGCCTGTGTGTGTCTCTTCACAGTCCCTGCTGTTCCATAAGGTGTATTTTTATCTGTTTTTTTTATCTGATTCTACTGCTTAACATCAGTTATCTGATGTTGAATAGAGTTCCATGTAGCCATGACTCTAAATAGTACTGTGCACCTCTCATAGTCTGTTATTGACTTGTGGATTGTGAATAGACCTTTGGTGGCTTGTCTTCTGTGGTATGCATGGGTGTTCGAGCTGTGTGCTAGTAGTTTAATCAGACATGTCGGTGGATTCAGTATGTCAACACTTCTTACAAAAACAAGTGGTTATGAAGTCATTAATGTTAGCTCTACATGTACATTTAAGGGCCAGTTGTGCTTCCCTGTTCTGTGCCAATTGTAATTTTCCAAGGTTTCTCTTTGGGGTACCTGAACACACGACTGAACTGTAGTCCAGGTGAGACAAAACTATAGACTGTAGGACCTGCATTGTTCATAGTGTTGTTCAAAAGGCAGAGCAGCGCTTTATTATGGACAGACTTCTCCCAATTTTAGCTACTGTTGTATCAACATGTTTTGACCATGACAGTTTACAATCCAGGGTTACTCCAAGCAGTTTAGTCATCTCAACTTGCTCAATTTCCACATGATTTAGTACCAGATTTAGTTGAGGTTTATGGTTTAATTAATGATTTGTCCCAAATACAATGCTTTTAGTTTTTGAAATATACAGGACTAACTTATTCCTTGCCACCCATTCTGAAACTACCTGCAGCTCTTTGTTAAGTATTGCCTTGATTTTACACGCTGTAGTAGCTAACGTGTATAGTTTTGAGTCATCCGCATACATAGACACGCTGGCTTTACTCAAGGCCAGCAGCATGTCATTAGTAAAGATTGAAAAAAGTAAGGGGCCTAGACAGCTGCCCTGGGGAATTCCTGATTCTACCTGGATTATGTTGAAGATGCTTCCATTAAAGAACAGGGAGCTTTTTATCCACAATATAGCAGTAACACATACGTTTTTCCATCATCAGACTAGCCGCACTGAAGTCTAACAAAATAGCTCCCACTATCTTTTTATCATCAATTTCTCTCAACCTATCATCAGTCATTTGTGTAAGTGCTGTGCTTGTTGAATGTCCTTTCCTATAAGCCTGCTGAAACTTTTTTATCAATTTGTTTACAGTAAAATAGCATTGTATCTGCTCAAACACAATTTTTCCCAAAAGTTTACTAAGGGTTGGTAGCAGTCTGATTGGTCGGCTATTTGAGCCAGTAAAGGGGAATTTACAATTCTTGGGTAGCGGAATTACTTTTGCTTCCCTCCAGGCCTGAGGGCACACGCTTTCTAGTAGGCTAAGATTAAAGACGCTCCTATCCACATTAGAGGTCGAACGATTATGATTTTTTTTACGCCGATACTGATACCGATTATTGGAGGGCCAAAAAAAAGCTGATACCGATTAATCGGCCGATTTTTATATATATATTTGTAGTAAATGACAATTATAACAATACTGAATGAACAATAAACACTTTTATTTTAACTTAAAATAATACATAAACAAAATCTATTTAGTCTAAAATAAATAATGAAACATGTTCATCTCATATGTATATTCTGTATTAAATTCCACTGTATTTTAGTCAATGCCACTCCGACATTGCTCATCCTAATATTTATATATTTCTTAATTCCATTCTTTTACTTTTGGATTTGTGTGGATTGTTGTGAATTGTTAGATGCTACTGCACTGTTGGAGCTAGGAAAACAGGCATGTGACCAATAAAATTTGATTTGATCTGATTTTGATTTGAAGATATGGCAAATAGGAATGGCAATATTGTCCGCTATTATCCTCAGTAATTTTCCATCCAAGTTGTCAGTGGTTCATATAGAGACGGTCAGAGTGGTTCAGGATGGAAAATAAAAGCGAGGACTGGAGTCCCTCAGAATGACATTTTCAGCAGTGAGAAAACAGCTTGGTGGATACAAGTTTTTGCGTGCTTGTGCTCGTGTGTGTCCATCTGGCTAAGTGCAGTTGGGAGCAGTGAGGATAACATACAGCAGTCCAGTATGCAGTCTGGAGGAGTGACAGACAGACAGCTGGTGGAATACAGTTTACATCCCCATGAACAGCCGGATGGATTATGAATTCAGTGTAGAGCTGAGCCGAATGGCCATACAAACAGATACTGAACACAGAATGCCATCAGTGATTTCACTGAGGAGTACTTTTTTGAAAATAAAAACATCTTTACAGTATCAAGTGGCAACCAGGGTGCATCCTAAATGGAACCATATTCCCTATTAAGTGCACTAGTCCCCTGATCAAAAGTAGCGCACTAAAGAGCGAATAGGGTGCTATTTTGGATGCAGACACAGTGTCAGTGTGGAACAGTGAGAAGTAAGGGAGTGAAAGAGAAAAGGCTTTATAACATACAGTAGAAGACTGATGAAACCTTGATGAAAAGACATGGTATATTCCTAGAATAGAAAGCTTGTCCGGCTAAAGCATGTTGGCCGTGTGTATATTAAGCTATGTCTGTTTATCCCTCGACTCCATTTTCCCAACCGTATGTCTCGATAAGTAGGAATATTCCGTTTTCATTCACCTGCTGTCTCCCTCCCTCCTTCCTCCATTCTCTCTCTCCCTCTCACTCTGTCTCTCGTTTTCTCTCTCTCCAACACCTACAGCAGCTCCCAGGAAATCTGTCTCGCACCCCTCTCTCCCTCCTTCATTTCACCTTTCCTTTCCCTTCCCTCTCCTCTTTTTGGCTTTCTCTCTCTTTGCTTCATGTCTATATATTCATGGTTTCGGCGTTAGTAGCTACACATAAGTAAGAAATCCTTGACAAG